>NC_061143.1:4869693-5169693 GCF_905220365.1 Vanessa cardui
AAACCAAGACTTAGTAATCTAGTTAGACGTAGACTTAAAAAATCGCTGTATTAGGCAAAATGTATATTATATCTTGAGCAAAGTTCTCAAACCGTAAAATCACGTTGGAATTATGGAGGAGTATAAAAAGTTAATAAAATTCTCCGGCGAAATTTCGTTCAAAACAGAAACGCGAGGGTCGACGACTCGGCAGTGGGCCGCGCTCACTCGCTACAGTAGAAAGGAGCGGTCCCCTCGATTTCGGCAGAACGTTCGGTACATTCATTACAAAAAGCGACACATAGCCCGAGCCCCGGTTTTATAATTCTACTCATTTGGTTTCCCCCGAACGAGTCGCGAGACAACGCGCTCGGCTAACTGTATCAATCAACATCAAACAAACTCGCTCTATCTTTACAAATATCGTACGCTAGGGTTGGGAATGAAATTCTATTTTATTAGTTAGAATATTGTGCGACTAGAACGGAAAAAAATTAAGCACTTCTAAAAGGGCTTAGTGTGACTGATAGGGGATCCTAAAATAACAAGACTCGGGTCTATTCCTATTCAGTCGGCCCGCATCCAACCAACTGCGACCCAAAGAATAAATTCATACAAAGAACTCCTCGAGAATAATAAAGATGTTAAAGTGTACGTTTTATGCGTCACGGCGACTAGTCATGTGCCAGCCCTATGAGTTAGGGTTGCAACTGCCACTGACAATTCTTTTTATCGTTCCATTTGTAATGCAGTTCTGTTATCGTCGAAGTACGCCCGCGGCTGTGTTTCTCAAATAAAGAGGCGCGTGCTTTGATCTACGCTTAATGAAATAGCAGGACGATATACGCTTCACAAGCAAATATAAATCCTGATCGAACCCTTTGCGTTGAGGTGGAGGCGTCCAATTCAATTGCGAAATATGTTCAATATAAATAACAACAACGCGCTTCGATTTCCTTCGTCATTGCATAGGAAATTGCTTTCATTTTTTAAGCGTGGAAACAATGTGGACTATAAATAAAATTATTCACGCCTACACAAATTGGAGTAGGTTTTGCTTTTCCAGCGCGTCGGGTGTCGGCCGGCTGGCGGCACAATTTAGCAAACAAGCTTATTGTCAAGTGTCGCGGCGGACGGCTCGCTAACTACGTGTATGGAGTATGGAGTGTCGTTTCACAAACAGACACGCGAGGCTCACTTGTTTTCGCAAGCTATGCACTGATGAAGACACGACATTTATGATTATAATTAATGTTGTTTTTACCGACGTCATTTCGGATGCAGTCGCATTCGGGCTGCGAATATAATTCACATGTATACCTTTGTCTGACAACATTGTATTTCTGAATGCGAAATTTTATTTCTGCCTACATTATAACGTTGTTTTAGACGCTAAGTAATATTTTAATTAATTCTTGTATTTTATTGACTTACGGAGTCTTGATCATGAGCGTTGGGTGTGGACGGCTGAGCTGGCCGGGGCGGTGGAGGGTAGCCCTGAGAACAATTATTATTATCTTAATTTAATTATCAAGCGTAAAATAAAGTCTATAGATATAATGTTGCATCTACTGATATACATATATCCTAATTGTTCCTATGTTTATTTAACTATGTATCATAGAAGGTAATATATCTACAATATAGATTACATTTTTCAAGTGTCTGTTCATCCTCATTTTTTTTTTCATAATAAACAAATAGTTCTAGACCCAACTCTAGGTTTAACGGTGATCCTGAAACAAGCCTGACCATGTGGAGTGATATTAATTGAGAGCGACGCCGGCGCCGTCTGCGCTACTAAACAATTATTTTCTTATCTCCTTTACGCTGAATCAAATTATTTCGTACTCCACTGTACCTTTGCAGAATTACCTGTATATTTTAGTGATATTTTATACCTTATCATACCTCTGTTGCTTTTAAAGGCATTATGGTATTAAATAATATTTCTATTGCTAATTTTAATTAACTTACTTTAATATTCGTAACATCGACGCTACTTCTCAAGCTTTTAATTAATTTTAAATATGTAAATTATTTGTTTTTGTTTTTATTTCAACAACTAAGAGAGAATTGAATAAAAGCTAGTTTTTATAAACTGAGGATGAATAACATTTTAGTAATATAATTATTTATAACGACAAAAAAGTAATGACTGCATGTGTGCGCTCTAATGTTCTGTTGATATAATCATAGTATAATGTACTTCGAACCGCGGAACGAGATAAATGGCTATTAGAGATTTAACATTAAATCTAAAACATAAATTACACGTATTATTATTCATCGAATAGACATAAAACAGTAATAATATCTCAAAATGTCAGCCTCGTTTAATGTTTATCCGACGTTCTGAGAACATCTTTACAGTATTAACGTAGATGCACGTAATTACAAACGGTCCGCGTCGACAAGTCGAACGGGCTCGCTTCAAACTTTGTTCCTGCTGAAACTCCGAGAGCAAAGACGCTTAAACGTTTAACGCGAAAGATATCTCACTCAGCTCGAGCTAAATTATATGAACTATATTATTAACTTTTATAAGCGAAGACTTTAAGTCGAATCGTATACGTCCTACACATAATAAGCCTTAAAAATGCCTACTTCATGCTCTTCTGTATTGTAAAAATAACCTAACTAAGTAAAGTTTGTAACGGATTTCAATATGTTTTTAGTACTACACAAGATCGTTGTATTGGAAACCAGTTTAGACCTAATCAGAAATGATAATAGTTCCAATATCAAAACGACTGAAATCGTTTTCATAGTATTGTTTAGAACGTAAATAAATGATATTTCGCACGTTGAAAGCAATATATGGCATAAACAAATTTTCAAACAACGCACGTAGTGAGAGGCAAAACAAGCCCGCAATTACAGAGTTGAATGCGCAAAATACACTAATTTTACTTTGTCGAGTCCGATGTTGGATGGGAGATCTGTGTGCTTAGCGAATGAAAAATGCAATTCAAAATTGTATGATTGGTCCCTTTGTTCAGTGAATACGGAAACATGGACAAACGAACATATTTGGTTTACGTTGTGTACATTGAATTTGTTTGATGACGACAATAATTATTCCGGTACACGGTATTTACGCTTTTTTTGGGTCGTTATCGATCATCGTGACCGGAGTGAAGAATTATTTCGTACCAGTTATTGCACTCCGTTTTAATTGGCATTTAATAAACTACCCGTCATTCTACTACAGTATTTTTTTTAATGTTCGATCCCTGAGGATTGTGAATGCTACAGTCACGTTACCAACTAGTATGGTACATACGAAAGTTATCTTTGCCCTACATTTGAATAAATTTAAACACGGTTCTCCAAAATAATATATGCTGTTGATCCCGAATACACGTTTCCGCCCGCGGCTCTACGTGTGAGGGGAGGGGAAGGAAGGCGGCGCTGCAGGCGGTATTGATAAAAGTAACCTATTTGCTATTCCAGACTATAATCTATATCTGTGCCAAATTTCGTTCAAATTCGTTTAGCCATTCTGACATAGGTAGGTATTTGTTATAAATATGCAATCTGGGTGATTGGACATTCGCATTTATTATATTAATAAGATAAAATAACATATATCGCATGACAACATACATGTACTTTAAACGAGTACGTATTCACAAAAAAATATTACAGTCCAACCTTAATACTCGAAGGCCGAAATATATACCTTACAGCGCTGAACCCTCATTTTAAAACATAATTTTAAACGCGTTACACTACAGCGAAATTTGGACCAAAAAATAGAAAGTTTAAAAAGCAATTATTTATAATTTACGGAAAATTTAATAAATGAGAAGGTAAATCAATTATTTGTATAAATAGGAATTGCACTGACATAAATAACACATTGCAAAAATAGACATATAATTTTGAAACATACGAAAATAATATAAAATTTAAATTGAAACATCCACTACGATATAATTCAAACTAATTTTATATAAATCCCGAAAACATACAAAATCTTTTCTAGTGGACTCATTAGATAATTATTAGTCTTTATATAATAACGTGCTTAGACGAGTTCTCCATTACCGATAATTAGAAAATAAAACAATCCAAATATTATACAAAAAAAAAACACTTATGCCGCAATACATTTAATAACGTATACTAAATAAACATAAAACCTCATGAATTTATAAACCAAATAACTAAATGTAACAATGAAAAGTCAACGTTATCATAACAAACAAGTATTCGTATAAAACAGAAACACTGTCCGCCAATTAATAGAAGAAAGAGAGCAGACACGTCAGTCGCAAGCGGGGGGGTTTTATTCTTCGAGTATTATTTGCGGGAATGGCAAAGGGAGCGAGCGTCATAATTTATCCAACACGGCAATTCCCGACAGCGTCGCCACTGCCACTCCGTACCAGAGAATGTAAGCTACAGTCAGCGTTTCATAGGTTTCCAACCGAGAGAACCGCCGCGCTAAAGTTCCGGGAATCTAGAGCATTTTGCAGTTTGTTATAATCGTACCTACCAGCCGTACGACGGCGATATTTATGTAGAAAAAAACATTGACACGACATAAAATCTCTTCAGACTTACAACGGAACGTCGACGACTTAAGTGAACGAGAGATTAAATCGACGAAGTTATGTAATGGATGAGCAATCGCTGCGAATGATTGACATAAAGAGGTAAATCGTTAAGGAAAAAAGTTGTTCGATTACATCTAAGACTTGACTGACCCTAATGATTCATTAGCTTCTGCTCATGAGATAGTCATTATTGTAACAAACCTAATTAGACAACAATTAATAAATCATTCAATTAAAAGGAAAAACATTTTAGATAAAAAGTCGAACAATTATTCGTAAGGCCCGTGACAAATATATCTCCTTAACAATAAAATATAACGAGTTTATATTCGCAAAATAAATGGCCGGCTAGCGAACGTAGAGCCGCCTCGAGCAACCGGCGCGCCCTCTTGTAGAGGAATACGAAACGAACTTCGGTAGACAAAACATTATTCCTTGTCACTGTCTCCGTTCAATATATTACTATGAACACGTTTTGGCGTTTGATTATTTGGTTTTTATCTACATAGATTTTTTAAGCGAACTACGTCCATAGACAACAATATAGGAGTTTTATTGATAATAAAGTATTAACGAATAAGCACTCGACAGCATATTTTTCCATAAAGCAGCAATGTAATTAATATTGTTTCAGTAGTGGAGTCCAGTAAAATATAATTAGTGATTCCTCATTACCGCGCGGCATGGCCCCTCTGGACGTTCGTGCGTCTGCCGGCTTATGGTTATTAATAACACCGGCCGCCCCGCCCCGCGGCCCCCGGCCCCCACGCTCGCCCGCGCTGCCGCTGCCGCTGCCGCACGTCTGACATTTTAATTCCGGAGCCGGCTATACGTCCACCACGTGCCTATCTATCGATAAACGTTTTATCGACTCATTTCGTATAATATTAAGACCAGATACTGGAGTCTTCGTTTGACATACATTAAAGATAACATAGTTGGAAGTTACTTTAATTTTAACTTATGTTATCTATAAGAGATAAGAATATTGATGATCGTTATGTTTATTATAAATGTATTTTAGGTTCTCAGATACTAAAATGGACGGAATATTTTGACGGAATACAATTTCAGTAGACATAAAGGTTTTATAAAATAACATCGAGCAAAGCTATTGAACATCACTAGCAACAAATGCTACAATGGCGGTCGGGCGAGCGCAGGTCGAGCGCAACATGGCTGCCTAGTAGGCGGTTCGAGTGATAGAGAGGATAGAGGCAACGAGTATTGCTCTCCTGCTCACACTCGCACGCTACGCTCGCATCGATCTCTACTCGCTGTGCTCGCCCCCAGCACCAGAAAGGCGGAACTAACAAAATTACAAAGCGCTTTCGAGCCGCTAATCATAAAATAAGATACGACGTTTCATTTCGACCGTACGACTCTCGAGCGATCACGATGCTGGAATGGCCCTTGACTCTCAAAATTCTCTACTGACATCGTAGAGTATTAACCTCGCGTCGCTGTAAGTTTCGTTTAGTCATAGATGGAATTTTAGATTGAAGTCGCTGTTCGACTTAGATAGTGATTTAGTGTCCTCTATTCCAGGCTACATTTATTTCATTGTTCTGCAGCACATATCTGAACAGCGAATTGCTTCCGCACACAATAATTACATCAGCGGCCACAGCACCGTCGAGTTTGAGCTTAGAGCGGAATTTTTAATTACGTTTGTTACTTTGATTGGCAACGAGAATTGCTGTAGGGTTGAGTGTTGCAAATGAAACGGGACAGTCACATCTCAGCACTGGTTGAGTGGCACCGGTTAGTTTTGCGTTAGCATAAATTGCAGCGTTGATCGATTGTTTAATTTGAGGCCCTGGGAATTGAACGAGAACACCCCTACCGAGTGTTCTGCTTCGCCGGTCTCGTGATAGCTGAGTGACGTTTAATTTTTGCACCCCGCGAGACAGACCTCGCGTCTTGCGACCAAGTCTATAAGCCTTTATTTATCACACGTCAATTTCGTTCTATTTTATTGGACTCTTTACTTCAGTAGGCTAGAGTATTTTTATATAGTACCAATGCGCTTTTGAAATATTTTTATTACATGGATTAAGATGGAAATGATAGAGAAATATAGCATTTGATTGCCTATCACAATTTCTTAAACAAATTGAAATTGACGTATCTGATAAGAAAAAATTAGCTCGAATAAATCAATTCGTTAATTTATTTTAAGGAAAGCAAGAACTTCGTTATAAAGCCTTGATATAAATTGTAGCTCATCGTAATAGAGCCGGGTCTGCCTATTAATGTTGGAGCATGTGCGCTGTCTGTATTATAATGTCGGCAGCAGTCGGCCACGTGCTTTCAATAAATATCGCAGGGGGGATTATATTAAAAATGTACTCTGTGACGATTTTAAAGGAGCTTTCGCAAATTTCACATATTTTTAACCCATAAATGTATGTTTTTTTTTGTTCCTTTACATGATTTATTTAATTGAATAAATAAATAGAATAATTATTTAATCGTAAGATTTGTTTTTTATGATTCTGTATTCCGATAGTTTAAGGTCGTTTGTTGACTAGAAACTTTATTTATGCAAAGCTTTTCAACGAAGCGTCACGTTCCGAATGTCTCGCAGTATGTGGAGTACATTTATACATAGAGTACTCAAATCCATTACAATGTCAGCGAAGGCCACGTGCGTTTCATACATAGGAGTATGTTAATCTGGAGAGTTGTGCCAAAAACAAACCTAACGTGCAGAATGAATTCCGATCACAGTGTTATGACGGGATGCTTACGACTGTGTACTGCGTTGCAGTCAAACGGGCTATAACACTTGCTTGTTTATTTTTAGATTCCTAGTGCTTTTGATAAAAGATACAACTTTGACTCGCAAAAGGGAATGTTTGCTGTAAATCTTTTATAGTTATTATTTTCCTTTTTATAAAATAAAGGAGTCAATTGACTTACTGCATGTATTATATATAACTGTTTCTGATGTTATTTGGTTTTGTATTTTGGGATTGTTTCACTCATTGTTTTCTTGAAAAAACAATGTACCTATTTTTATTAAGTATTGTGATTTAGTGTAATCTATTCTAATATTTCTGAATATCGTATCGACTACTTTTATATTATATTATATGGACTCAATAAAGTAAATGTTACAAATATTTTAACTTAAACATACAATGCAATACTAGCAAATAATATCTTTTAAGAATATTTTGACAACGTAATTTGTAATTGTAATATAAAAAATAACTTGAATAAAATTCGAAGACGTTAAAACAAATTTGACAGACTAGCGTTGGCGGGTTGAAACGAGTACAAATGGGGAAATTGATTCGCGCTGGTTTGACACTGATAAAGGCGTGTCACACTGATTAACTCTTACTAGATGAAACCGAGTCGAGATATATCGAGTATCGAGGATATCAGTTTAGCAAAAAATACACAACACGAAGATCAAGAGTCGTATGACTAATACACATATGTTAGTAGAGTGAAGTCAGCAGCTAGTTATAACATCGTTAAATGGTGATTCAAAAGAGCGTGTAAAAGTGTCTACTGAGCTTAAATATATTTTAATTTTCAACCGACTTCCAAAAGGAGGAGGTTATCAATTCGTCTGTATTTTTGTTACCTCATAACTTTTCACTGGGTGGACCGATTTTGATAATTTTTTTTTTGTTTGAAAGGTAGTGCTTCCCGTGGGGTCCCATTTTTTTTATTTTTTTTTCCGATGATGGTATCCATGTGAAAACGACATAAGTCTTAAATTTGCATTACGTATATGCGCGACAAATAGGTGAATAACTGAAAATCACGTTAACCAATTTTGATAATTCTTTTTTTATTATAAAATATATACTTCAAGGGTAATTTGGTGAAAGTTTGGTAAGGTTCTGAGCACAGGATCCATGACAAAGTAACGGAACGGAAGGGAACGGAACAATTCTGAGGAGCACGTTAGCGATACTCAGTCGAATCTTTTATTTATAGGTTATTTGGATATTTGAGTCACCTTCCGTAATGTGGTTATGTTTATGTAATTATCATAGTCGAAAATTATAATCAACTAGCTAACCACCCCGGCTTCGCACGGGTGCAATACTGATACTAAATATACTACAGAATTTGTTTATTTACGACATCACATCGCAAACTTCTAAAATTATCAGTGTTTCTTTACTATATTGTTCATGTATTATATACACAAACCTTCCCCTTGAATCACACTATCTTTTAAAAAAAACCGCATCAAAATCCGTTGCGTAGATTTAAAGATATAGGGACAGAGAAAGCGACTTTGTTTTATACTATGTAGTGATGGAACTCCTATACGGCTCGCAGTTAGGGTGCGATTTGGGGCAGAATTTCTTACTATCTTTAATCAAATTTTGTGTATGTGATGTGATGTCATATGATGTACGAAATATAGTTGGTCTTTTTCAAAGTTTTTTTGCTGAGTTCGATTACAGCTCTTTCGAGGGATCCTTGTAGTTTACGCCGCGTGACGTATTAAATCCGCATTTTCGAAAGTCTATTTTTGCTTTATTCGCAAGTTTCCTTTGAAATTGTCCTCGAAGTAGTTTCTGACTCATATAAACGGAACGCTTAATCTATCCATATTAAAAAAAAATAGTTAGTCAACATCAGCTTCACTTAAAATCAAAAAATAAATAAAATTTTAACAAAAAGAAAAACCGACTTCAAACAAAACACTATTTTAAAACAAATGAATATGCACGAAAAAGTAATAAAAATAATTGCGTATTCAACATATTTTTTAGAGTCTTCCTAAGTTAAATGAAATGAAAAATATTAGACTACTTAAAAGCCGATTAACGATTATATCATGTAGTTATAATTATTGTTATATTTGGAGTCGGTGTCAGCCAATAAAACCCTACAGTATATCTATCAAAAAAACAATACGAGAATACTTTAACAAATATGTTTTTTACAAATTACCTTTTACACAATAATATACTGGATCAATCAAGGGGCTCGTTATCGCTTCTTTCTTTTGATTGTTGGGGCAAGGGCACCGTGGCTGACACCGGCTCCAAATATACCAATAACTATAACTACATGATATAATCGTTAATCGACTTTTAAGTAGTCTAATATTTTTCATTTCATTTAACTTAGGAAGACTCTAAAAAATATGTTGAATACGCAATTATTTTTATTACTTTTTCGTGCATATTCATTTGTTTTAAAATAGTGTTTTGTTTGAAGTCGGTTTTTCTTTTTGTTAAAATTTTATTTATTAACATATCATTTCGCCAATCAGGAATATAAATTATAATAGACGTGAACATATTCAATAATCCATTATAGTGATTAATACTCGGGCCGTGTAGATCGATGTCTATAAGACATTGGTTAATTAAAACACGCGTTAAATAAGTGAGAAATTATTCCCTAATTATACAAACAAGAGCGGATCGGATAACATTAAATAGCGCTCGGACAAGTCGGTCGCATTCACAAGACGAACGAGTCATTAATCGTGTCTTAAAATTAATTTGCATATCCGTTCGGTTCGAATATCTCGACTTTAGAACACGACGTCCATTGAACGGATGTCGTTACTTTTTATATAAGAATTATAATAATCAAGATATAGAGACGTCGGTAGTTTGAGAGCCAGAATTACAAGTTTATACATATTTAATTTATATATAGCCTGGTTCCGGTAGAGCAGGAGAGAGCAACCTCATCTTAATTCGTGGGTTTCGTAAGAGCTAAGCAATTTTTTGTTATAGACCTGCAATATATATAAAGAACAGCGTTATAAGTGGAGGTGTAAACTAACTTATCAAAGCAAAATCATTCTATCGATTGTTGCCGTCAGATAAAATCGTCGACAATAAATCTTTCAAACATTTATTTCATACATTTCATCATAATTATCGTACTGATAATGATTTAATGTACACGTAAGGAAATCTAAATCAATATTGATTAATAAACTTAATTGTTTCTGTATATCTATATAAATTTGGTAATCGACAATCATTCGTTGCTTTACTTTATCTTACATTATTCAATTATTGAGTTTTTCAAACAATAATCTGTAAACGAAAACTAATTTATCAAACTTCTTGGGTTGTATCCTTATCTAGATCAATTTGCTTATCACGCATAAGAACCGACCAACTTTAGACCCAATATAAATACCTATATCTTGCTTTAATATTCTATCGGTCTAAGTTTCAACTAAAAGAAGACACCATTTCTTATGATCATTGTGAAAAATAAAAACCAGAAATGTTATAATACATACCATATATACTATATGGTAGCTCTGTTGTTACAGATTTCTTTTACATCGCAAATAATAATGCAAAAAGAAACGTTATCATAATTCATAACTTATTTAAAAGCACTACATAAATTAAGATTTCATTGTTATAACTTAATATTAAAATAATGTCCGTTAAACATAAGGATACAAGATTTTTTTGAAAACTCTGAACGCTATATGAGTAAAGCTAGAAGAAGGTTTCTATTGAGTTTCAAAATTTAACACCTATGACGATACTCTTGTCACGTGCTTTAATTAATGGTTTTTTTTTGTAATCAAGTTGAGTTTAGAGAAAACCATGCTCTCATCAAATAAAACTCGAATGAGTTATTTCAATTTATGCATTCGGCGCAGTAAAACATTTTTTATGATTTGAACATAAAATGTTTATATGCGTCATGGGATTAACGGAGCTTCTAAGCTTCGACGTTTAAAGAATAATTAATTTTAAAAACAAATCTGAAACACTATTAGTTAATTTCATTAATTTGTTTTGTTCTATCGAATTATATTACAAGGTATAAAAAAAAACGACAAAAAAGCATTTTAAGCGCCGCGAAAACGCCAGAGTTCGACAAAGGAAAAATAAAAAGGAGCGGCGAAAAGTTCGCGAAAGTAAAAGTTATCCATTAGGATGAGCATGACCATAGACGGTTTATTGAAATAGTTATTGTTGGGGAGGTAATTTTTAAAAATTGCCTACATTTGGCAGCAGTTTAATGGGCGCGATAACAGTAAAGTTCATAGCCGGAGCTCGACGGTCGAGTTTCGTGGATTACTCGTACTATCCATACAGACGGTGCAATTTTGTTAACGTTACAGATTTCCATATAAAATAACATCGCCCTGGGCGTCGTTATCGCACGATAATGTTTTAAGATTTACCTAATTTAAGTATTTTAATATAAACTGCGAAACGTTTACAGTTTATCGAGACAACTGTTCTTAGTATTTCAACTTCGTAATATAAAAGTCGCTTGAAAAACGATTAAAATAATTCATTCTACTTATTAAAAATATGAATTACTATTATTTATATAATTCTACTGTCAATTCACTCGTTCAGATCAAAGGAATTCAAATACACTCCATGTAAGCTATACCCAAACAATAGCATATCTTACATTTATATTTACGCAAAAGCAAATTTATAGTTCATGAATCGTTATCGGAAAAACCGAAACCAAAACACACACATAACATTACCAAATTTAATTAAACGATAGCAAACAATCCCTAGTAAAGCCACCATTCAAGTTCTAAAGTGTCGGAAAATAGCAAATATTATTGGCTCCACTGAATGTAAGCGGTCCTTCACTCGGCTTTAGAGAAACTGTCTCCAGACAAAGTCTTGTCCGTGAGAAATAGTGCGACTTAAGGGGGCTTATCAAAAACTCCCTTCTGTTATTTAATTTGATAAACTAACGGAAACATATTTAAACATACGTAAACTAAATACTCTTTTACAAAATTTCATTTAACTTGCAATCGTTTTCAGTTTACTTAGGTCAAATCTCGGAAGCTGAATTAGCACCACTTCATCTTATCCTACGGCATTAAAATTTTATGTGGTGGTTCGAGACCAATGACAGTGCATTTTAATGGTAAGCATTTGATTATATACCCTGGGCCGTCTTCAACCTATTAGAGGCCTTAGGCATATTAGGATAATGGGCCCCCATATGACTTCGACCAAACACTTCGTTAGAATAGATAAAGAAAGTAAGTTAAACAAGGTTATAGATTTACTTTTTGTATTAACAATCACATATTTATATTATACTTATCCATTTGATCTGAGGGGTCAATACCGATCGAGGGGCCCTGGGTTCTTGCCTAAAGTGCCCAAAGGAAAAGAGGGGCCTATACACCCAGGGCTGGCTCTAGGCGAAGCTATTTCTCAATAGTCAAACGGCATGGATATGAAATTTAGTTTTCAAATAAAAAAATGATTTATCATTTATGCTTAGTCTAGCCGGAGCTTGATGTTTACACGTGATCAATTTTGATTAATAAAATAGTAATGTGTTTTTGACAAGTCGTGTCGTTATCATGTGCGATATGGAATGATAAATGAACTCGTATCGGCCGTTACTGAAAACTGATACACTGCAACAACATTTCTATGATATGATCACCATCTTTGATACTTATATTTATAGATAAAAGTTAAAAACCACACATACTTTTAGGTGCTTTATCATAATTTAAACTATACGGAAGTAAATAATATATCATTAACTTTGTGTTAGTTTACGAGCTCTTGTCAATAGACACGACAAAATTTCAATGGAAACAGATAACATCAATTATTGAAAAAACATTGTTATATTCCCAAGGTAAATAGATATTACGAATTTCGGAAGTTTGATTATTCAAATTATTTCCTTGACTTAGTATTTTTTATCATCATACTATTCGCATATCGTTCACTAGAAGATAACCACTATAGGTGAAGTTTGTCACGTATTGTAGTAATTAAAAAAATATATTTTTTTGTTTAAATTTAGAATGCCATGCACATTTCGAATATATTAAATAGAATCGACACGTATAAACTAAATATCAGTATTCAAAATGTGATCAAATTGTTTGGGGATTCAAACGATAGCCTGCGATAATAAAAGTGCCAATGTAGGTCCCATTGCGTCACTCGATATAAAATATTATAACAATCAAATAACAATATCTCGTGTAGTTGTGTTCCGGAACAATGACCAATTGATATACACTAAATCTTATTGTTAATAGTCATTCGATAACAAACCGTTTAGCAAATCGATATTATTAGGTATGAATATTTGATAGTTGTGATTTTGTTTAATCTTTGTAACATTAAGGGTCGCAATTATTTTGTATCGTTTATCAGAAAATAAAAAAGTCGAATACATACATATTTATTGTGTAATTATTTAATTCCTTGAACGTAAGTCTATAACAATAAATTGACCTGTGATTTACAGTCAACATATCTTCAGTGGGAGTAACCTTATTAAATGTTCGAAAACACGAACAATTCGATACGAGCACACAAATAAACGATTCGGCAAACAATTCTTACATCTGTCTTCAATCGGGCCCAAACCTATATCCCTAAGTAGTGTAGCAATGGTTAACAGATGAGAGTCTTACCTGGTGTGGCGGTTGCGAACCGGGCGGCAAGTGCGGCGGATGCTGCGAGTCCTGGGTCGGCGAGAGGCCTCCCACACTCTGTGCTGTACCTGGGCTGGGTGCACCAGGGGGATGAGTGGGTGGCTGTGGGGAACCACCGCGCTCGTAACCCTGCGAAAAAACATTCTTCATAAATACATAAAGCTAATTTATTTTTAAAGGTTCTATTCATAGCTCGAGCTCGTTTACGTTAGTGAAATTATTTAAACTGAGCAAAAACATTTTACCATTTCCCTCACTGAATTTACCTACACAGTTATAGACGACAATTATTTATTGAAAAACAATATGTGAGCTGAATGCATCACAAATTGCATTTATTTTTCAACTAATATAATATTATTCCGAAAAGTAATGTAATAAAGCTGTACATAAAACGTATAATTTAAATAAAAGCGGCTTGATAAATATTCGATGACATTTAATACATATTACGATAATCACCTAAAAGATGAGTTTATTTGCCATACATAGCTTCAGACTAACTGTGACGACAAGTCACTAAGTATTAAATGCTTAATTTTTACGCTTATCACTAAACATTCCGCCGTGCAAACATTTTCATACTAATATAACCCTAATACTTATGAATCTGTTAAAAGTTCGTATTTGTAAACATTTTCCTCGGCGTTCAAACTATCCTCGTATAGCTTTTCATTAAAATTTATCAGCCGTAAATACATTACAAACAAAGTCACTTTCGAATTCATAATATCGTAAATCACTACTGTTTTTATTCACTTGTTCGTTGAGCGTTGACTGCAGTAAACATTTTTTTTAGAATTACTAAAGCTCTTATATACCTGGATGAAAAAGCATCCTATACAATGAACTACCTCAATTCTTAATTTCATAAATCTAGTTACATTTTGTTGTCATAATAATTAATTTTACCTGTACAATTCGCATTAAAATATTGTTAAATTATATAAATGCAGATATAAACTTCATTAATTCTATTGGGTATATTTATGTATTTAAATCTGACTCATTAGCAATAGCAAATTTAATCCTTATGAGTGTAAACATGACATGTATATTGGATAAAATTAAATCGTATATTTTATAACGCTACCAGCTAATGCGCTTATGTGTTGCCTTGTTCCTTAAATTAACTCGCGCGCCACCTATTGTCTGCTGATGGTACTAACCTTCACACAAAAGAAAAATAAAAAATGTGTAACGTTATATAGAATACGAAAAAATTACCAATAATTATTAGAACATCACAAAGAGAATTCTTAAGCTAAATTCAATTCCATACAATATTTAGATTTTATTGTTTTAAGTTTGTTGATGAATGAATTATTAAATCGTTTAACTCTAAAGATGCTCAAATCCTTTAGAAGCCGTGCTTATTAATTTTGAGATACACGATGTGTAAAAACATATATTAAATCTATTGACATGTAACGCGCACTTTCCTACTTGACAGAAACTCGACGCTCTTGGCACAACTCGATTGAAACCATTAATCTAAAAAAGTAAATTGTATATTCATTCAAATAAGAAAACAAGTATTCCAATAGAACCTACTTACTTACTTGTATTATTCTACGAACACTATATATGTCATACTATAGTGCTGTTAAGTTTCTTAGTAACGCTATGATACGGCACACTATAGTATAAATCTTTTTATATATGTATGTATGTATATAACTAGCATTTTCATTTTATTTATTTAAAGGAAATAATATAATAATAAATCGACATTTGAGACTATACCTGCGTTATATCTCCAAAGCTATTATGCCCAATTGTAAGGGTATTTTATTTACACACTTTTATATAAATGTTTTATAGCTGGGTAAAGACTAATAATATGATCAAGAAATAGCTTTGATATTACTTGTGATAAGCCGAAGGAAAAAATGTTAGAATGTATGATTCTATACAGAAAGTTAAAGAGTTCAAAACCGAGCAAATACCGCACCGTTTCCAAATAATTCCTGTGTCAATTCATTTCATATTACACACTGAAGGAAATCTACAAGTTATGTTCATTGTGTCCTAATATTCCGCATTGGTAGAAGCATATATTCGGTCTAAACCATCTCCTCGTGTGGAAACCAGCCAAAGTAGCAAGTCATCCTACAATGGAGCATTTAGAGGTTGTAAATTTGCAGTATTTCACCTTTTTATTGAAATGTAATTATCGTTGTGTGGCGTATATAATTATATAGCTTAATTCATGAACTTTTTGCAAGCATTATAGAACTAATATAACATACTCGTTCGCTATTATTATAGAGGTGGAGGCATTATCTTTGAAAACAAGTTTCGATGTTTTTGTTATTTAATTGAAAATCGAACAAGAATACAAAATTAATCTATCTTTTGTGACAAACACAATCTCTATAATTTAATAACCACGATCAGTAATTACTATCGGCAAGCGCAGCTCGAAGATTAACAAGCACGCCCGTTATCAGTTTAATCTCCAGTCTCCAAGAGCCAAACAATGCACGGGGCGAAACAAACGGGCACGTGGCGCGCAGGCCTTGACCGTGCATCCATTATGCAAAGTTTACTTACGAATAAGTGCATTACAACATCTATGCATCTAGCCACGTGATTGAAATAGCTTATACCGCTAGCCTCATTGACTGCGGACCCAGTGAGTAGATCATTGTTTCATATCTCTGGATTTTCAGAGTGTTGATGCATTTCGATATCTATTATAATACTTGGTAGTTTCAATCATAAACATCGAACTATATTTACACATGATTGCGTACTAAAATAGATAACTATATTGAGGTTGTTACATCATGTGCTTACGAATATTACAGGAAAATATATATCATAGCTAAATGGTGTAATAAATAAATATTCACCGTGCGAATTTTTAAAAGTAATCTCCTGTGAGTTATGACAAAAATCTTTTAAAAATACAGTGACCAAAGATGATTAAGATTTTGCATGAATTTCAAACAAAAGCTATTATAAAAACAGACGGAAGACACGACTAACATATACGTATAAACCCTACCAAATAGTTTATAAATAATTCGGAGCCCCTGATAGATTTGTCATACCGTATATCGTCGTATATAATTTGCCGCTTCAATCACACTCAACCAACAATCCGTGAAGACATAATAATTGAAGCCGGTTCATTCATTATAGATTTATTACAACGTCGAGTCGTCCTCGACATAGTTCTCGCAGACTTATTGCATTAATCGCTAGATGCTTTCACTCGGCGATTACTTTCTGCGTCACGTTTCTAGGATGTAAACAGTACGCTCAATCGTTATTTAAGGCTTTTAATATACCGTTATCGCATCGACTGCTATATATTTTACAACTTCCAAGTTATATGGGTAGTGATTTATTGGTTAAAATTGCTAGGTGTGAGATATATTAGACAGTATGTATAATTTATATGTTTGCCGTTTGCTTCCAATTAAACGACACTTATAATAAGATTTTTATGTTTACGATATGACGTGTATTGACTACAAGTGGATTTATGCTATCTTCATCTAGGATTTCGATGGAAATTACAGATAATTTGGAACAATTTGGTAGTGGGGCATCTGAGTAAGTAATACCCATTCATCAAATGTTGGTAGAATAAAACAACAATAAGTTACGTTTGGTGGTAGCCGAGCAGCAATACTTAGTATCGTTGTGCTCCGATTTTATGTATGAGTTAGCCGTTAACACTAGGGACATGACATCTTAGTTCCCAAGATTGGCGGTGCATTAGCGATGTAAGGATTGGATAACATTTCTTACTGCGCTAATGTTTATGGGCGATAGTGAACATTTATCCTCTTAATAATTACATTAATATAAAGATATTGATAAATAATTTGTGAAATGTGAGACTTTGGATATCGGACGTTGGATTTTAAATACAACTTACCCTGATCAAATGAACCGATTGATAATCGCATTGTGTAATGATCAGGATTGGCAAGGAATAGTTTGAACGAATTTAATACTCGCCTAAGAAAAGAGATTTAGAGCCTTTGAGGATTACCTCATACAAATATTTCAAATAAAAAAGAAAACATTCTGTATAGTGGTAAGTATGGATTTAAAAGTATATAATACACAATATGTATAATAGAAATGTAAAAAATATTAATAAAATAAATTAATCAATCGCAACTATGATAGCAGAACAACAACAAATTTAGATTAAAGAAACGACTCAGATAACGTCACCCAGATATTTACAAGTCAAAGTCAAGGACGAGATGAGTCATTAACTTTTTGTATTTTCCCTTATTCCACAAAGATAATTGATTACAAAACGTTACGAGTTCGTGACCTTACGTTACGTTGTAGTGAATAATAATACAATAACTGAAGTGTACACTTTATCGTTGCGTTCATTAATAAATAAATTGATAAATAATTCATACGATTTTAAATTCATTTAACAAGATCACCGTAGTAATACTAATAAGTGTAATAACACACTATTCATATAAAAACATCCCATTGATAAATGATAGTTACACAAAATAATAGAAGATTTTGTTTTTTTTTCTGGATGAAGTAACTCGGAAGTAACGGTGATCGCCAAACTGCCAAGATATTATGAGATATTGAAATTTGATTCGAAGCAATGTTTTAATCAGCTTAAAGAGGATCGAGTGTTAAGGCTCGAAGGGCCGCCTGAGGGGCCTTCGCTATGTAATTTGATAGTCAGCGTCTTATTCGTCAGTAAAACTGAGAGCTATTCATTACATATCGATATTAACTATTGACGTAATATTTTGTGATTACCTAATAAAAGTTTTATAGCAGGTATAATGTTTATTATTTGTTTAGATATCAGACACTTGTAAGAGTACAGTAAAAATTGATGTCGAAAAGTAATCTGTGGATTGAACTTTTACGAGTTTTACTTAACAATCGCGTCACCGGAATAGCTATAAAGGAGAAGGGGCGTAGGGGTGGTGGTTGGCTGTGGCCAAAACAAAACACAAAGAATTCCAAGAACTTTCACTGAATAATAATTCGGGGGTAAAAGTTTGTCGCTATAAGGCAGCAGGAAATCGGGACTGACGTTTGGTCGTGGAGTTTGGCTGTGTTTCAGTCGAACCATCCGCGCCGGTCGCCAACCAATCCATCAAAGGAGGGTGACTGGATCGGGTGTGGGTAGTCTCCCCCGTACCCACATAAATATTGCGGGTAGGTGAGTACAAACCCTTTGACCGAGTTCTGTTTACTTTCATTTTCACTCAGCTGACGGGGCCGCCACCCTGCCTATTCAACGCCACTATTATTATGATAATTAGAAGGTTATTAACTTTATATCCTGCTAATTCGTAGGAACTAACTCGCAATACAATAATAGCACAGATTGTAATTAGTACATCGTTCGAGTCATTGTAGACATGGTCTCATTACTGTCGCTACTGAGAGAAAAAATCAAAGTAGGTATATCATTGTAGCGTTTGTTACGTCACGTTAAGAAGACAGATTTAGTGCTGTTTAAGGGTACAAGGTACGAGGGGGTTGTCCCAGAGAGTACTCAAGGTTGCAACGGGTTCGGACGCGGCAGACAGGGCGCAGACGTGCATTATTAGGTGGGTGCCGGAACACCCGCGGGTGCGGTGGGCGGTTGTGGGGTGCGCGTATCGTACGTCATCACCTGAGGCGCGCCCTTGAAACCGTCGTCGCATTCATTGCACTCGGATGCGACCCGGATCCCAGGCCCGCGATACCCGCTCTCGAGATACTACTAACTACCGCCACATCTACATCTTAAGATTAATCGACAACAAAACTTGCTTGTTTATGGGTAACAGTAAACACTTAATCTTATCTATAGCGAACTAACACCTAAACATTTTCACGTAGGTTATATCCGTTACTGATTGTTATGGATGTAACCCACGTGTAACTTTTATATTCTTTTTATTAATATTATCAATCTAGGTATATTTATTCAACTCATATGAACATATAAAAAAACTCAGTGAATATATAACAGATAAACATAGTTATGTTGTCTAAATAGTCTAAATAGTTATTTAGACAAAGAAAATGTCCATCGACTCGAGCGTTAACAGCAAGTAATTAGATATAAATAATATTTGTATGATAATAATAATAACATTTTATATACCATTACTTTAAAACATTTTAAGTACTAAAATACTTCCTGCACTTTTAAACTAGCTCCTTCATTGACTTGTCATTACAAATTAGTAACAACAAATGAAGCAACTACTTATATATAAAATCAAAAGTCTTTTCATAACTTCTACAAAGTTTATTCAAACGAATATTTATCTTGAGTAAAAAATAACTTCGTGTAACCGTGAGCTTGGAAATATTGATATGAAAGAAAAATAATCAAAATAAATCTTTAAGTAAGGATAACTTTTTAATTGACACATCAAAAATTTTATGTAATCATGAAAAAAATTTACATATCAGTCAAAGCTAGAGTTAGTTCGTTAATTTTCATTCGATCAATACTTTCGATAGTTATCAAAAGGACGAATTAAAAACACAGTCGCTATTACAACTTCCTTGCGAATAAACCATGACGTTGTATGAAGAAGTAAGTTTATATATATTTTTGTATAATGTCATTTATGGAAAATTTGCTTAGTACATAAGCAAATTGTAACGATACATCAGCAGCGTAAACCAGTAAATTAATGTAAGCTTGAGATGCCTATTGCATTTAGATTATTTATAAATGTATTTTTATATAACATAATTAATTATTTCTACGAACCCAAACTAGTCAAACAAATGCATCTATCATCTGTACATATAAACCTCGCAAGGGTTTTTCGTTATCGTTCTTGTGTTACAATTTTGAATAATTTATTCATTTTGCTATGTATCTAACAATTATTTTCTTTAGAATATTTTACGTCAAAATAATGTGCTAAAGTTGGAAGCTTATATTTATCGTCACTACATAGTAAAAAACAAAGTCGCTTTCTTTGTCTCTATATCCCTATGTACATATGCTTAAGCCTTTTAAACTAAGGATTTTGATGCAATTTTTGTTAATAGATAAAGTGATTCCAGAGGTAGGTTTATATATATAATACAAGCACAATATACTAGAGAGACACAGATAATTTTAGAAGTTTTAAAGTGATGTGTTAATTTATTTTGTGCTGCAACACATTTCACCCGTGCGAAGTCGGGTCGGGTCGTTAGTAAAAGATAAAATAAATGAAGGTAGAAATTTATACTACAATTTCCTTATAACATATAATACGATCGGATTGTTTCGCTTTCGCAAGTCGAAATCGATGGTTTGAAGTTCCCTTAGCTTTTTACAAGCACGTTAAAGCGATTTAAGTATCAATTATGACATTACAATTTCCTTTAATCTCGATTCATGTACAATCCAGCGTTACCCGCAACTTCGCTTGCGTTTAATTTGTTTATACATATATTGTATACACAATGATTCACATGAGTGTGTACGATGGGTTGTTGCCAGATTGTTTTACGTTTAGCAACGGTAGGCAATAACCCACCAGTCACTACTTCGGAATGGTAGCGATAAACCATAAAAACCTACTAAGCTCCGTCAAATAATTCGAAGCATTGGTTTTCTTAGCCCAAGAACTATCTCAGTGGCGTGCAATAGAAGAGGCCTATGTCCAGCAGTGGACGGAAATGGGCTGATAGATGGATTGGTTCTCGTAAATAACATTTAAAAGTCTTGGTTAACAAAATGTATTATTTCTACTAATTTAATGATCGCATAGACACAATTCACTTGATATATCTAATTACGTCACTTAATCATCTTAAATGGTACTTATGTAAATTATGGGAGTTCGCATTAAATTATGGCGTTACGAGATATTTATAGAAATACTATTCTCAGTAGCGAGAGATAATATCGTCAGTCATGTGGTAAACAAATATACCATATATACTAGCGACCCGTCCCGGTTTCGCACGGTTGCAATGCTGATATATACATATACAGCAGAATGTCTTTTAAAGTTCAGTCTTTTTCGTCATTCTCTACTTTATTGTGCATGTATTATACAATATAAACCTTCCAATTGAATAAATTCAAACATCTATTAAAAAAAAAACCGCTTCAAAATCCGTTGTGTAATTTTAAAGATCTAAGCATACATAGGAACAGACAGCGCTAAGCGAATTTGTTTTATACTACGTAATGATTCTTAGTGCAGAACTGTATGTACGTTACACTGTATCACTTATGCCCTACACCGTCTCTTTAACTCTTCATACTGAAATTGCTGTTAAACGGTAAAATAGCCAGTGAGTGGGTGAGCCACTTGGTGTTAACAATACTTGAACAGTGTTGTTGATAAAAGCTATTAGCTATTAACAAAACTCTATACATAGTATCGACATTATAAATTATGATTACGTCCTAGTAACTTTAATAGCTGGTTGAAGATTCAAATTTTAACAGAGTCACTACGAGCTGGTATGTAAATACAAACTACAATTCAAAATTCGTATACCTCTCATCCATACATAACTAACGGTAATTTTACCTACGACATCGTTTTAGGAGAACGCTTTTGATTTAAACTTCCTAGATAACTCTAACAACCGTAAGCAAAACGAATCATTTATTGAATACAGAAACCGGACATCAAAGTCATCGCAACATAAACGGTTACTGTTATAATAAATATTATGTTGAATAGATTTTTCGATCGCCTCTTAATTTTACGTCAAGGATTAGTCAGAACTTGGGTCAATAATGCTATGGAAATTTTATCAAAAATAAAATTATATTCTTTAGATAAAACACATGTCACGTATAAAACATTGGCCCAAAATGAAATAAATAATAGAAATTACTTTGTAGAAAAACCCGGCTGAGAACAGGTCAGGTTTCTTGTTAAATTTTATACAAAACGAGCGAATAGATTCATCAAACTGGTTTTAGGTCAAGAAATTTATTTAAATAGTTTCTCAAATCACTTGTATCCTGTGTTTAATTGAAGAGACAAATTAAAGAAAAAAAAAAGTTACCTCATCTACTTATACCTATTATAGACACGAACGTTTTACGCGCGTTACGCTTAAGCTTTTAATTAATCTATACTAATATTATAAACATGAATGTAACTCTGTCTGTCTGTCCTTTACTCGTTTATATCCACAGTACTAAACCGCATTGGAAGAAATTAACTATGAAGCAGGCTTGAACTCCAAAGGACATGCTACTTTTTATTTTTTACCTTGTACCGGCTAACGCGAAATCCGCAGGCAAGTAATAGTCATATACAAATAAAATAGAAAAGATTAAATTCATAGGAAAAGAAAACAAACAGTTGAATTTTTTCAAACGATTTAAAACACCGAATCATTGTTATGCTATATAAAAGCCATTCTCTAAGAATAAGCTACATCTCTCAAGAGTAACGTAATACCGAGTACGGCCACTGCTTCAAAATAGTGTTACAAAAAATTATCCCGCAGAACCCTTATTACTTTAATACAATATTGGCTTTCAAAGTGTATATTATTTCCTTAAAGGTACAAACCGAAGGGTTCCTAGTTTTAAGTTAATTACAAACTTGAATTTCGGAGGTAGACTTCATACCACCAGTATGAAGCTCATTGCTTTGAAATTAAGTTTCAATGTATATTATATCGAAAGTACATTACCTAAATACCTTTCAAAAACGTCATGAATATAAAAAAAACTATTTATATCGTAATATTAGGTACTAATTATCATTAAATATATTACAATAAATGTTAAACAAAATATCTTGTGAGAGTAATCGATTTCGTTTTGTATTATATAGAGTATAGACCATTCCTTTAAAAGTTATATAAAAAGGATACACGATCATTATTTTTACGTACGACCCTACTTGTAAAGTTCAGTCGTTTTAAGATTAGGGTACCGTTGAAAAGGTATTTGGAAATTGCTTTGAAATTTATCGATCAAGTATTAAGAAATAAGGATAAAACATGATAAATCGAATACTTTAAATTTCAGGTGTAAGCTGTACTAATTATATTGGATATAGTATAAATATAGGATTAAATATAGTTTCCATCCGCAGCTTCGTCGCGAGTGAGGGATGTGATGGGGGATGTTACAGGTAAATTCCGGGCTATAATCTATATCTGTGCCAAATTTCATTGAGGTCCGTTCAGCCGTTCTTGGCTGATTGAGTAACAGACAACCATTCATACGAACTTTTGCATACTTTAATCAGACTTATTTATATATCACCTTTAATTATATGGCCTACATATTGTATACTTTCACATTTACTTTACGCAGGCTATATAATTATAGGTGACCTCAAACATAATATTTTCTTATTTTAAGCGTGACTACCTATCAAACCTGTGTGTGACGTAAACAAGTCTAAAGTTTTAAACATTTTAATTATTGAATTAATAAAACCTTCATTTATTTATAAAAAAAAATTTTAGAATATTTTTTTCTGACAAAAATTTTAATCAATACTATTAATATATATGTAGAACTTGATCATAGAACGTTGAAACAAACTTAATGATGTTTAAAAAGAGTTATATACTCATAAGAATTATTGGAATTGAGGTCTTAACATAATACTTAATTTTGTATTTAAGAAAATTATACTTTTCTTGATGACTAGCAAAAAATTCCTTAGACCATACAAAACTGTTTTTTAATATTCCCATACCATAGAGGTAGATTTGCAATAAAATTTTCCACTTATTACTAGCCTACCAACACTTACCTACCAACGAAACCACAAAAATTGCATGTTTCTTTCCAAGGAACGGAAGGTCGGTAACGCAAAGTACAGGTAACGAGCAATGATACTATGGAATTAAGGTAACCGTTGGTGCTTTTAGTTATTTGCCCACGAGGTATGATTTCAAAACGACCTTGCGCATTGTCGGTTCATTTCTTAACACCGATTTCTAGACGAGTTCGCTCCAACAGCCCTGCTTCAAAACGTACCTCGGGCTTCGTTGCACAACGAGCTTACGTCAGCTAGCTCGCAGAACGGCTTACGTCATTCGAGCGTGATAGATTCAAGCTAAGATGAAGCCTATGCCTTCAGCTATATGGGCGTTGTTGCCGCGACGGGTGCTCTAGTATGATAGAGCGTTTAAGTTCACGTGAGTGGATGAGGCTGCGACGCCGCCGCGCCGCCGGCTCAACGATTCTGAGAAACGGTCGAGTCTCTCTAGTTTCGGACTTGAATATGAATCGTGTAATACGAACGTCTAAGAAGGTTATTTTGAGCGTTCTTTATAGACTTTTATTTTATACCTTAAAAGAAACTTTTAGATACATTCTGTGTTATCAGGCGGTATATTTGAGAATAATTTTGTTTTTTTAACTATTCCTTTGTTGAAACAGACATATAATAATATTTATTTAGTTTTCCTATCAATGTTTCCCATAGGTATGTGAATATCCAATAAACGACATTTAACTAACGACTATCGAAACATTATTTATGTAAGAAAATTTAATATAAATTGTAGTATAATATATAAATATATTCATACTTTATGAATATTTTATTGTAAATACAAAAGCAAAATTTTAAATATTTGAGCATTTCGTAATAGATCATTGACCTTTTACTACGTGATACATGACGTGCAATTGCTTGATAAAAAAAAAATATATATGACTAACTTTTTACATTATGCACTTAATAACAATTTGCTTAGCATTTCATTAGAAAATATTTTGTGTTGACTGTAAATATGAATAAAAATTAATTTCTTTAATAAATATTGATATGAAGCCACACATTCAACTTATGTCGGGGGTAAAATATCTCATAGCGAAGAAATGATTATTTTCTACGCGTTATTTGATTGTTAAATTATTTGACTATGATGTTTTTTCATAAATAATTTATCAATGTTTTCAATTTATCAAAATAATTTTATAAGTAAATAATTGAATATATGATAATAAACTGAAGGTGTCCAAAGAAATAATCAAGTTATGAAACTGAGCTATTAGTTGAAATATTTTTTTGTTATGTAACGGTACCTACTATAAGCGAGCAGTCAAAGGCAGATGTCGCAGTATCGAGCAAGCTCATAAAATGAAGAAAAAAATTGCATCATCGTATTTTCAATAAAAGAGGAGTTATTCAATATAAATATCTACTACCGATCGACTTTAGGAATTTATTCATTTTAGGTTTAAATATTCTAGCTTAATATGATATTTAACAGATATATTTAAGGCGACCACTACGTATCGTTGGAACAAAAATATTTTATTCAAGTGGATTCATACACCTGCACCTTTAAAACTTAATTTCGCATGTCTAGCGTACCAGCTAAATGTGAAGCTACCCTTTGATATTTACCTTATATGTAATTTGTGTAGCGTTAACTTTGATAGATTGCATTCGTTGTCGTCGAAGGTTAACTTATAATCTACATGGTCACGAGAAGGGAGGCTATTTGTTTGCATTACCTGGTGCGGTGAGAACGGTGGTCTCGAGTTGGGTGCGCCCGGTGGCCCCGGCGGCGGCGGGTACCGTGGCGGATACGAGCCAGGTGGACCGTATGCGCCCGGCGGCTGCTGAGGACCGCCTGGAGCGCCTGCACCGTATGGCGGACCACCGTAACCTCGTGGTGGCTGGAAAGAAAATATACATTTTCAATACAATCGTTACAATTTGTATTTTATATATTAAAGTAAAACCGACAGCCGAGAATAGCCCCCAGTCCCCTCAAAAAGTGGGAGCCTACTTATTATACTCTGCTTATTTGATTCGGTTTGATAGTCACTCAGAAAGTTCCATCCGACACCTGAAGATTTCCTTACGATATTTGTCATAACGAATACTAGCATCACTATTAGAGAACTTGAAAACTCAGAACTAATACCCCAATTTGATCTCATTATCCTTGGTAAAGGCAAACGTGTTCAACAGTGGATTGAACCCGTTTGCCTTAATCGATCGAACTTCAATTTTGTTTAGTAGTCTTTCGTCATAAGTAGATTAAAACATAAATTCTAATACAAAAGCGATACAATAAGATATCAACAGTGTTATCTCTTCAAATCGATAACTTGAAATCTGTATGGGATAAATTAATTAACCGATATTAGACTTTATTTTAATAAAAGGTATTTTATTTTAAAATTAACTTAAAAATAAATTCATCCTTGAACGGTATTTATACTCATAAGAATTTAGTAGTCTTTAGTGTTACGTTTTATTGAACTTGCATAACATTTAATAAACTTGCGTGTCTAGCTAATATAGATACACATTGATAAAATAAATAAAAAATACAACTCCAGTATAGGCCATACATAAAATAAAATATATAGAACTCATTATTGGTACATAAAATAAATTTCCATCTTTTATTTATATTGTATCTATATCATAACCGTTCTGAATTAAAATCATTCTCAAACAAAATTAACAAATATATATATATATATATATATATATATATATATATATATATTCCACCTAAACAAATAAAAACCTCAACTAGCTATGTATATCCGGTATCCGCCGCAGACACATTATATATCGATATAAATACTCATCATAAATTTAAACAACATCATTAACATAATCAATATGACAAATTATTATAAGTTCGATGTAATTGTTTTTTTTTTTTTAAAGATAAATTCTGCTAAGCCGATGACAAAAGACTTATTAATATAAAAGGTGACTAGCAGAATATTTTATGCGCGATTAGTTCAAACAACGCTGTGATAAAAACCTGCGAATTGACAATTGTTCAAATATGCTTCTGTTAATAACATTACGTCGATAAAATGTTCTTAGAACATTTTCTCTTCTCCATAATAGCTAAAAAATGTTAGACAAAACAATATTTGTCGCTTAGATTGTTTTCAATAAATTAACTTTCGTTTTAATGTTTATTGAAGATAAATCTATTTAGAACGAAGCTATTTTCCATGCATTAAATAAAATATTTTATCGAAGTTCGAATATCATTTATCAAAATCGGATAGAACAAATATTTTTCAATAAAATTGGTGAAACAAACCTAAAAGTTTGTTAAAAATATTATGTCAATGCGGCCGTAACATATATGCAGAAAGGATGTCATAAATATTAAAATAATATATTACAACTATTATCACAGATTATGTAAAAATATGCTGTAATAATTTTAGTTAAATAACGCAATTCTAAAATGTCGAATCCTCTAAAAAGGCAATAATCATGTTTCAAGTGAAACCCTTTATCTAACACGTTTCAGGCTCATCGTGACTATAAAAACAACACGCCTTTACTGTAATATCAATTTTCAGACAGATATCGCATCTAAATAATTGACGTCCAAAGTAATTCGCTGTGCCAACAATGCCGCCCGTTTCAGTTTTCAGCTCTCATTTTGTTCTATGATGAAAATTCAATTATTCCGTACGAGCCCCGCTCCGAGGCAAACGAGCGCCGAGAATCGGTCGGTACCCTTTGATCGAACGTTTTACATCTCGAAAGGACGGTCTCATACCGGAGGCTCTGGATCTAGTGGGACTAGGAGATATGAGGAGTTTGTCCGCCAATTAGACTTACATTTTTACGAACATTGGGGTGTTTTATGGCGGATTCAATGATTTATGAGGGCGGTGTGTTGTCGGGGTGCGGCGCGCGAGGGGTGGAACGAGGGTTGCGCAAGGCGCGGGCGGCGGGGCGAGGCGGGGGGCGGCGGCGCGCTATTGGCGGACACTGCATCGATCGCACGACGAGCTCAGAGCGGCCCGCCCGCGGCAGCCAGCCTCCACCTACGTTAATAAGCAATCATTCGACCCCGCGATACCTCAGCGAGTTTTCCGGACAGAGCTGGAACCACTGAGACGGGCCTCGTATCTCCAGTCTGTTGGAACAAAGAGCCACCGCATAGGGCGACATCCGTATTGATTTATGCAGTAATTGACCCGCGGGTAGGTGCGCAGCCCGCGCATACCTCCGCCCGCTACGCACCTATGCTGCCTCTACACGCACGTATCTCTATTATATGAAAGAGAACAATGCAATTGGTTCAATGTAACGTTATACGAATAAATCGACCTATTTTGTAAACGTAATGTATTTCAAGTAAATAATCCGTAAACAAAACGTATAAACATTCAATGTAGTAAAAACTCGCCCCAAATCTCGAGATCATAATCTTAGGTTAAAATAGGCCCGATGTCGCAGTGACCTATTGCCTCACAGCCGAGGCCTCTTCAAGTCTCATAAAAGTTCATTTAATGCGAGGGAGGATTTTTGTAAGGTTTTGAGACCGGTGGGGAGTTTCTCTTTAGAATGAAAACGAAACTTCAACCGCGATTCAAATGTAATACGTGTAATGTACGACGCATGAAATTAATATGAAATAGTAATTACGTAATTCGATAACGCTATACGATTTTCGCAAATTAATTTCTACTAACATATTGACCTATTTCAGTTTGAAAAATATTCAAATGTAAGACAATAACTATATAGTTTGTTTAACGTTTCGTACATTAACGATTAATAGTTTATTGAAACACGTGCATCCGTACAGATACTCGAGCGCATTATGCTTTCACAAACAATAGATACGATAAGGGTTTTTTTTTTATAATTGAATCATTCATTTTAACGTTAATTATGAATATTGCGATAAGGCTCGTTACTACATTATACTTGCGTAATTCGTTCATAATTCTTGTAACAATTTAACTACAAAGTTCAATCGCAGCGACCTTGTTACACAATCTTGTACAAGGTAATATCCTTTTTTACGTATTTTATAAATTTTCATTTAACAAGCTTGAATATTTTAAGAAGAAATTGTTCAAACATTTCTTTATTCAATAACAGTTACAAATAATATTTAGACATTATCTGTGTTTTTTTTGGAGAATTCAAACCGAATGTTATCGTGATTGCTATAAAAGTTTTACGCTATGACAAGACTAGTTTCAGAAAAAACAAAGATACTAAATGAAATTTTACGTCGTCAATATTTTTTGGTATGGCTTATTATGTCAACATAGTCCGGGACACCATTATCAAACCGAGTGTTTTAAAAGCAAACACTGTCGAATCTATAACATTCACTTGGAAACTTTGTACGTGAGATTTCGTACATCTCGAAATATACCAACTAAAGTCGACGAGAGCAAATATCTAATTTAAATAGAATGGACATTGTTACAAGTTTTAAAAAATAGAAAAAAATATTCCTCCTGATCTTTAACTTTAGTAATATTTCTTTGTTACACTGTATTTATTCATGACAAAATGTCTAAAACATTAACTTTAAACAATTCCTGTACATAAAACCGTACATTTATTTACGCGGATTTTGGACCAGCTTTTGTAGGTATCATATACCTATTTAAATAAACACATGAAAAACTTGAGTCGAGCGTGTGTAAAATACGGTACAACAGTACAGGCGGATAGATGATAAGCCTGGCGTGACACGCACTGATCGTATTATGTATATTATAATACTTATATTTTATTATTTCAAAACAAATGGGATTCAACATTGTATTGTGAAAAAAGGGTTTTCTACTAAATGTTGGGCTGAATGGATGCTAATTCATAGATGAAGACATTTGTATTGTTACTCATACCAATTTTAACATACCAACTACTCTTATACCCTGACGAATCAGTTACTCACTTTTTAATGAAAGAATGATTATAATCATTCTTTTATTTGTTAAATTTGTGAAATAATTTTTGGAGTAGCTTGATTAAATTAAAATTTTCCGTTTTGAATGAAATTATTCTTTGTTCTGTTGATGCTTTCTACGCACTGTGTTTAATATCGTCAAATGAAACAATCGCCGCTATGCTAGTTTAAATTGAATTTTGCAGGCAAATATCGTAAAAATAGTTATCTTATCAACCTGTTTCTCGTATCAATTATGTAGCAGACTTTATACAAAATATACTTCTTATATAAAGACGGTAAAAGACTCGTCATGCGACGAAAATTCGATGCAGTTTACAGATAATATAGAAATAGATTGATAAGTAATATATTTATTTCACTGTTCAATTTAAAAAATATAATGTTAATGTTTTCAAAACACCATTTAACATTCAATTACATGATATATTTTAATAATATTTGCATAGTTTAGCTAGTTAAAAAGCACATACATTCCACTGTACTTCAATTTATGTAAGAAGCAATTACATAAAATAAATAATAATCCACAATACCTTTGTTCTCAGGAAACTGACAAAAATATAGGCTGGACAGAGTATAGTAACATAATGGATCTCTTTAAATATGCTTATGAGTATATTGTTTCCAAGTAGTTATAATAAATTAAAAATATACTGCGGTATGACCGAGCAAATCAATAATATAAAAAGGAATACCAGCATCTTTTTTCCTTTCGAATTATGTTTAATTTTTTTGCAAATATTTCTATTCATATAAATAATCATATATCATAACAACCAATGTTGTTTTTATTCACCTATTACTTTGATAGTGCGATAAATCTTCTAGTGAAACCTTCACTATGACAAAAAGTAAAAAACATTAATAATATATTTAAGAGGTTGCTCAAGAGCTTTGTAAGTAAGCATTTTGGAATTGTTAAGTCAAGCTACCAAATTTAAATAGCCACTTAATTGACCTCTGTGCATAGATAACTTAAGGATTATTATGATCAATAACCCTCCTGCAAAATTCACGCATAAAAAAATTGTAAAAGATTGTCAAATTATTTTGCACTTGAATAAATTGGATAACAGCAAACGAAAGATGATCATCAGAGTAGCTCATAGTTTATATATTTTAAGTATTATTAGTAAAGTATTCATCAATATATCTCCAATCCATTTAAGAGAATAATCTCGAGTAACATCAGTTTTATCATATTAATTATTACATATTCCGGACGAGGTAATTTGCTAAATTATTTCAAATCGTGACTTGAAATTTATAAAACAAACTCGAAACCATTCATAACTTCATTTAAATAAACATTTCGACCTTTACCCGACTATAACTGTACATGAATGAAGTCAGTAGGAATGAGGCGGGCATATTTAATTAGATATAATATTCCGTGCCGGCAGCAACTGCATTGCATCAAACGCGAGTGCAAGTGCGAAGCAAACCGTTAGGAATGTGACCGGATTCCGAACGGGCGCGGCCGCGTCACTCGCATCACTGTTATGTCATTAATAACCTAAACAACTATACGTGTAATACATCTGTAACACGACCGTGTCCATAAATCTGTCTTCATTAATTCGGGCAGATTATTATCAATGCAAGCATTAAAAACATTTTATATCGCCTTTCTATTAACATATAACAAGGAAATTGATGTTTTTATTACGCCACCAACTAGATTAATGCAACTTATATTCAAATATCAATAAGACATAATATTTTATAGGTTAAATATCGAGATATATATTTGTTGATGTTTGTAGAGCAAGAATGCTTAACAAAAAATCGACCAAGTCATTATAGATCTAATCACATCCAAAATAAATTGTTAAATTTTTTACTGTCAACAATCTTAGTCATCTTATGAACAGTAAGACATCGTAGACAAAATTGTCTCATTACTAATGAAATTCGAAAATTTAAGGGGAATCGTGAGTGAATAAATAGACTTATAACTTGTTTTGAGTTTTTTTTTTATTGATTCTTCACGGTAGATTCTATATTCCGACGGTATTTAGTCTTCCGGTTTGCGTGAGAGTGAGTCAGGGTTACGAGCATTAGGGACACAACATCTTATCAATCTCAAGTTGGAGGATCGTTAGAGATGTAAGAAATTATTAAAATGTTTATGATGCCAATGTTTTTGGGCTAGCAAAATTCTATGTTACAAAAAAAAAAAACAAAAACGTTAAGAATGACAAGACATGAGGGAGGCTGATACCCGGCAGTAGGTGAAAAAATACTGTTTATATGTTTGTAGTCAATACATACAAGTTTACAAAATAAGAGTTACGCGGAGGAAATGAAATGTGCATTGAAGATTCCACTCGAAATATACACTAAGATTATGTTAAGCGTAAATTGTGAATATTTCCAGCAAGCATCAACTTGTGTTTAGATGAGTACAGCGATACCAACTTTAAGAGTTTGCGTTAAACTTGAGATGTTGCCAGACGCAATCTCAATCTTTTAGTGTTCTAACTTCATTCAAAGTTTACTTACCATATAAGCAAATCTATTTTTTCTTAATTAAATTCATCTCATTTGGAGCACATTAAATAACCAATAATCTTTAAATGTTACATGAGATGATACTCAAAACTCTTACTTGTAATTCAATGTTTCATTCGAGAGTTTAAAGATTTCTATAGTTGAAAACATTCTATATATAAGGAGGCTAAATGAAGAAGTCACATTTAATATCTGGTCTTACTGTTAATTGGAAATATGAGGAATGGATCAAGTCTCAAACAACAATAACAATGTTGTCAATGGGCAAATGTGTCCACTAACCATGGTGGTGGTCTATTTATTGGTTTTATTACATTTGTAATCTATGGTTATATGATTCCTATAAAGGTATGGGATTATAAATATTGTTCAAAGATAAGTTTATAATTTGGTCGTTGTTCGATTGCTATAATAATTAACATTGTTTTTTCTGTAAGTCCATATATTAAATAAGAAAACTAACACAAATTAATTTTTCAAGTCTGTGCGTAATTAAAGTTACAATAATAAATTCTCCCATTCCAAACTTAACTTGAACACGCACCTACATAAATTAACATCCGAATTATCTTAATTAATGATCCTTATTAAAGTTATAATCAATTTGATAACAAATGTACAACTTCAGAAGTATTCTTGTTACAATATTTTATGTAAATATATACCTTAAGTTAAGGTTCTAGATTGGGTAGCTTGCAATTGAATTCAACTACATAATCGATTCAGTTGTAATTTTGCACATATTAGGTTGGGAAAAAAGTCTTTTCGCATGTAGTATGTATGAACTTGTAATAAAATCTCTTTGGCTATACCATTTGTATCTGGCTGGTTTTGGTATCATTAAAAAGTTTTAATTTTAAAGAAGGCACTTCCAAATTAGGAATTTGTGTGATTTTCATTTGTTTTTGTTGTTGTTAAAATGAGTGAATCTAAAGAAGAAATTCGATACATTTTAAAATTTTACTATAAAAAAGGTAAAAATGCAACTCAAGCCGCGAAAAAAAATTGTGATGTTTATGGACCTAATGCAGTATCTGTGAGAGTAGCGCAAGTTTGGTTTAAGCGTTTTCAAGCCGGAAATTTTGATATCAAAGATGCATCTCGCTCTGGTCGCCCTGTTACGGACAAAATTGATACCATTTTTGAAAAAGTGGAGCAAGATCGGCATATTAGTAGTTACGATGTAGCTGAAGAACTGGCAATTGACCACAAAACGGTTTTGACTCATTTGAATAAAGCTGGGTACACAAAAAAGCTCGATATATGGGTGCCTCATGAACTCACTGAAAGAAACCTAATGAACCGTGTACTCATTTGTGATTCTTTATTACGACGTAATGAAACCGAACCATTTTTGAAGAAGCTGATAACTGGTGATGAAAAGTGGATCACATACGACAAGAACGTGCGAAAAAGATCGTGGTCAAAGGCCGGTCAAGATTCACAGACTGTGGCAAAACCCGGATTAACTCGCAACAAGGTAATGCTGTGTGTATGGTGGGATTGGAAGGGCATCATTCATTATGAGCTGTTACCGCCCGGCAGGACCATCGATTCAGAACTGTGTTGCGAACAATTGATGAGATTGAAGCAAGAAATTGAGAGAAAGCAGCCAGAATTGATCAACAGAAGGGGTGTGGTTTTTCACCATGACAACGCTAGACCTCACACATCTTTAGCCACTCAACAAAAATTACGAGAGTTTGGCTGGGAGGTATTAATGCATCCTCCGTATAGTCCTGACCTTGCACCTTCAGATTTTCATCTGTTTCGGTCTCTGCAGAATTCCTTAGGCAGTGTCAGGTTAACATCACGAGAGGACTGCCAAAACCACTTGTCGCAGTTTTTCGATCAGAAGCCCCAAAATTTTTACAGCAATGGGATCATGTCACTACCAACAAGATGGCAAAAAGTTATGGAACAAAATGGCACCTACATACTTTAGTCAAATGTAAATAAACTATAAAAAAAAACTTTTTGAATTTTCATATAAAATACGAAGAAACTTTTTCCCCGACCTATTACTTTTATCTTCGACAATACAAATTATTAGTTATAGCACATGAAAAAAGAAAGAACTAATTACTGAATTTTTTTATTGTTCGTCTTATTCGAATATATTAGGTGTTATAATGTTTTTTAGATGTGACGTTAAATTCAATTTAATAGCTTACAAAAACTCAGTGCCATCGTTTGTTACTTCAAATCTGTGTCCATATTCATGTAACTGAAAATTACCGAATCCCGCATTGACTGCGAGACAATGTTTTAAAAATATTTTTTCATTTAACTTCTTCAATCTCACGTATCAATGATTCTTTAGCTTTTAGAATGCGCAAATAGCTCTTTGCAGCACAATATAATTAAATAGATAGTTAATCGCACATAATCGAAACTAACTGAAATATACAAGACGTACTGAATCATCATCGGTAAATAAACTTGTTTTTAAAGTATAAATACCGATGAGCTTTGTCTAGTCTTGATACTTTTATATAGGGGGTCCATTGGACTTGGCATCAACATTAATCTCAAGAAATTCAGCCTTCTCGAATGGATGCATCGATTTACCAATATTAACCATTACTTTTTTAGATACCATTACATAGACTGATTATAGCAGCGCGTTTCGATGTCAGAATCAAACTTGAAATACAGTAGTCCGGTAAGAAAGATGTAGTTCTGATCTGTGAGATATGAAATATTTGACGATTATGATGAAATAAAACTGCTCGTAAGCAAGCCTACGAGGCATTTGAGATCAACATAAAATATTTCAGCCGTTATACATTTACCACCAAGGACGCGAGAGCTATATAAAATGTGCAAAAAGTAAACAGCGTATAACAGAAATGTTAATGACCTATGACTAATACAAGAGGCCGGTAATGTATGTATAATATCGACATTCGTACAAACAACAGTAGCTGTGTACGCTGGCGGATACGAGCAAACATTACATAACTCTTTGATTGTGTTTGTAAAAAGTTGGGGATTCCCTCAACTACACGCGCACCTTACACCGATACACTTGTGTGAGTGTAACCTTGCCTTCCTTTACATATTAAACGCCGTCGGGCTATCCCTTTGCGTATCTACAAAAAAGCCGAGCCATAACTGTATTGTCAGATGAAAAAGAGAAAATGAATGAGATGGGATTGACTGTTATTACTATTATTACTTTATTTCAATGAGCTCCTGCGAGAAACGATAAAAGGCTCGCTGACCGGTTTACTTTTTGTACTTGTTTGAGAATCAACAATGGAACGTAAACCGTATTCATCACATCTGTGCCGACCTCGGATGACACGTGCTGCCTTAAATAACCGTTTTAATGAATACACTAGTCGATTAAATGTTTCACAGACATATAACATGCAAACCGATTTCTCTATTTAAATAATAATAATAAACATCATAACTGTATCATAATTAAATTACACATGAATCATAAACGACTATTGAATTGAACACACAATGAAACATTCGCGACGACGTAAAGAAAACTAATCAATTAACGTTAATGATGACGAAACGAAACGCACGCGGTTAACGTCACCTCCTGCCTCATCCACTGGCTGGAGGTAAATAGAAAATGTCTGTGTATTTAATTATAAAGATCTATAAATAGACAGAACATTACGTCGTGTTATGCGGTTGGTTACGGCGTGTTATTTCGGTCTCTGGCGTCACGAGCCCCGTGAATGTCAAGCTCGCGATACTAGGTGCAGGCGTTTAAGCAACAGGTGGCATATAATACATTCTCATTAAATATCAAATAAGCTAAATAAACTGTCTTTTATTTATAGCGCAGCATTATTATTGCCCGGCCGTTTCTAGGGCACGGCCGTCATATGTGACGTGTACAATGAATACGGGCATACATTTCTAATGAGCCGCTTGTTAAGGTTGGAAACGGTGAACTCTAATTACGAACCAAGGGTCACAATAAACTGGTTAATTATAATAAACATTTCTAAAATACATACATCATTTTTTTTTAAATTAATTAATTAGTAATAATTTTTCAACAATCGAAAAGTTTACTCAGGTAATACTTATGAAAAGAATCAGAAAACTTATCTTATTTTTTTTTTTCATTAAGATAATCATTCAGAAGAATTCGATAGAGAACCGAAGAGAGATCCAGAAAACAAATCTACATAACCAGCCTAAAGCCAACAAATATTCTTAGATCATCATGGAGGCGATGAATAAACTATGTGAGATAAATGAAATAGATTATTTACGTTTTAAACATAACAACATTTTCAATTACGCAAACATGTAAGAGTGCAATAAAGTTATCATTGACCTAAACTCCGCTTTAGCTGAAATATGTACTAAAATAGATACTAAAACGAGCCCATTTTCAATGCTAAACCCACGTCACCGTAATCAATTATGTATCGAATGACGTTAAATTTAATCAATAAATTCAATGCCTAAATTATTAGATTATGTAATAATTCATGTTATCAAATAAATCATAAACGACAACCTGCATATCGATATCTCACACGCAACAAGTGTAAACAAAGGGATTACAAGTGTTACTGACCTAATAAAGCGACCCCTTTTCCACCCAAGACGGTTCAATAAAGAACTCCCTTTAGGTACATACTATCTGGCGTACATAAGAGTGTCGGTCGTGACCTTTGATGTAGATATACTATAATGTATAAACGCCCGCCCGTTTATATACCCACCGACAATCCCAGGATTAAAAAATATTTACTCTCGACGGAGGCGGCATTTCACAGAATCAACAATTTAAATTTATATCGCGTAAACATTAATAACCATTCATTAGTTTATATGAAATCTACTTTGTAACATTTTTTAATATCTTTACATATAGAAAGTCGTTGCGTATATTACAATCTTGAAACTTAGAAGAAATAAGAATTCTAGGGTATTATATACGTTACGCTTTCATACTTGTAACACCATTATGAGTATCATACACCGTCGTATTCAACCTATCACATCGACGAGGATAGAAATATCAAGAAAATATAATAATTCCTATCAAGTATTGATGCATAAAGTTTATTCATAACTCCGTGACGACTTTAAAATCGTTCAGTAGATCAGAACTTAGGTATACATATATTATATATGAATGAGTCATTTACCTTTCTGACTGCGTTCAGACAGAGGTCCTTGGCAATGGCCCCTTTTGCATTCATATACATTTATCGATGTAAGTTACGTCACATCGTTTGCATTATTAAGGCTAGCTGTAATTAAATTCTTCATATAAGAAGCACGTGTGCATTTCGGTTATAAAATGTACGAAGTTTAGTACAATGTATTTATAGTTTACAGCGTGTCGATAGCTAATTTTAGTCTCCAAGGTTTTTACTTTTGGCAGAGTTTAAACTTTGTTTAACTTAGCGAGTTTAACCAGAAATTAAAATTGAAATTTATATACACTTATAAATAATTATCAATTCTGTTATCAAAGCGTAATAATTGTCTCGTTACTAAATTAATTACAGCACTAATGCTATTATCATATTATGTATTGTTATATAATAAACGAGCAAAACAATAAACCTATTAACAGAAACGTATATTACGCTTGATACGTTGACAACGATTACGAAGACCTATGTATTATTTACGTAAAAGTCATTTGATTTGTAACATGATGAATCGTGATTCATTAGCTTTTTGTAGACTGATATGTCTAGCGGCAAGGCAAAGAGATAATGGGCTTGACCTACACAGGTTTCCCTTGTTATTAATCCGACGTTTTGATTCCAACCGAGGACGGGCAAAGGGGGCCGGCAATTACATGACGTCACGGTGGTTTAACGACCCCATTACAACATACAGTATGAATGAATGCAAGCCGCGTGACGAGTGACGTTTTCGTTCGCCAATACAAATCGTGATGTAAGATGGCTCTTCATCGATCGAGATGACCGTGACGTCCATATTAAAAGAGATAATTAAGTAAATCAAGACGTCGCGTTGCCGAGTAATGGCTCGTTGTTCTTATTATTGATAAGATCTATTAATGGTTATGTTGAAATACGGTAATAAAGATTGTTGATGCAACATTAAACAAACAATTAAATAATAATACAAGTCATATTTTCGTATGAATCATTACTGCTGCTAATTCAGTTGTTTGAAACGAGAGCAGCTGATGTCAAGTGAAATTTTAATAGATGGTAGTTACGTGGTCATCCACCCGATGCGGTAGACGAGAGCGGCCATTATCCAAGCACAACACAATGACACGATTATCGGGCACGCGGGTCCGAGACGGCTCGCATTGATTTTACGAAATCCACATCACGGACTCAGAATGAACGGTCTCCGTCGGCCCATTCATCTCGTTTTCATGTACACACCGCTATTGCGATGCGAAAGTGAGAGCGAAATTTACTCGGGCTTGCACTACGCACCGCAACGTACCGCCCTAAATACGAAGAGAATAGAATATCGAGCACTATCCCGTTAATTGATTACCAAAGGCGGTTAGTTGGATGAGGTTTACTTTACACAACCAAATGGTCCAATCGACGATGTTTAAATATACTGTCTATGAAATGACGATATACCAAAATATTTTACTAAAGATATTCAAATCAGACGAAGTGCATCTCTCGATAGAAATGTACAAGACATTTTGATCTTAGTTGTTTGGTATAGGACATTGTAGAATTCCGTGAAAGAGATTAGATCGGATGCCAGAAACAAGAGCAACGTAGTGTATATCCACATCAAACAGCTAAATCTAAATATAGCGGGCGCCGATATCAGCGGCTCGCCCTTGAACCAGTCGCACGGAAACATTTTATTATTATTACCGAGCTGTCGGCGAGCACAAGTATGTCGGGTCGACGACCCCACAACCACGTGTCTCCTTATCGACAACTATCTAACACGATTGTGGGTAAACAACATGCCGAGATAAATGACTAATTCCACAACACTTGTTTATTGAGCCATTCATAAATTAAGTAATGTATTTAATATCGTCAAAACGGTTTCGGTGACAATGATGCGCTGATAACGGCACATTCAATGAAGGTACAAATCTGATCAGATATCTTTACGTACAGTTACGTCAGTACCTAGAAACATTACCTTTAGAGCTTATAATGTTCTCTGTAAGACCAAAATGTACAGTCTGCAATATCATCTAATAAGACTAATCGTTCGACGATCGTGCGACCTCTTAACATGGCGCACTGAAAATAACATGACAAAAAGTTGCGTAAAAATTAAAAAAAAAAAAACGAAGGCATAACTCCTTAAAATAAATGGGACTAATTGCAAGGAGTCTTGACGGACGGACGAGCGGAAGAACAGCCGCATCGTGGGAAGTGGGACAGTGTTACGTAACCGGTATTTGTTCGCCGGCCAGCCTACACAGGTACATCCTTACAAATGCGTACGACCTTGAATGTGAACTCAAAGTGTAAACAGCACGTGCTCGATGCATTGTTTTATGGAGGCTCGTTCGAAACGGCAACAGTCATACTAGGATTTTAACGCAAATCGAAGGAGCATTGTATCAAGAACACAGTATGCACCAAGCGCTTGTATTTAAACTTTTGTAGAGCAGCAGCTGAAAGAATTTAAAGCATTTTCATTAATACTATATTGCAATTTACAAGACAATATGCACACAATATAGTCTGATTCGTGTATATTGAAAATACGAAATTCAAATCCAACAAAAGGCTTAAAAAAATTCTATTCGAAACGCAGTAATTCAGACTAAGTAAAGACAGAGAGACACATGATATGTTGGGCACACAGTGAAACGAAACCCTTTCGAATTCACGCGAAGCTGGATACACGTGTCAGATGTCAAGTTCCATTCACGTTGATTCCGTCAAACACGTCCCGACGCCGCTGCCTCTACATAATGTATGTGCGGAAAGTGGAAGCGGTAGAATGGCGCCGAAGCCTGGCATCGCGGCTGCCTTTACCCCGTTTTGTAATTGAGAGACGAACGCACAAATCTCTGCCTGGAAGCGAGTAATATTTGCCTACACATCAAACTTTCACTATCGTCGTACGCTTTCGTTTTTATATCCGCTAACAGCAACGGGCCAGCTTTGTTATTCCTCCGCGATTTTTCCTTTTTGTGACCAACAACCGACATTCAATGCCGTTGCGAGAGCATACACTACAAATTTAATATGTATTTTTTCGGTTCTCTTCTTTATAAATATAAAAAACATATCACGAGTGTCAAACAAATTCATGGTTTCTACAGTACGAATGTAGAGCGCATTCATTAATGGTTAGGTAATTGTTTTACGAATATTCTGTTTTACAACTTGAAGTTTTTTTATATAATAGTCTCCAAATTTCTCCAACTTTACTGCTCTTGAGTTCCACTTATCCCTACAAACATAAAAACACACTCAAAGAAACTTATTTTTTTTTTTTATAAAATCAGTAAATTTCCTTGCTATAAAAATAATTTCAATCTGAAAAATATTTGTAATCAATGCTTGTTACTAAAAATGCTTGTCATGGCTGACTAAACTAAGACTTAAAAGATTCAACTAAGACTTTAAAACGTAAGCATCTGCAATTATTTTACGAAATTTTAACTTTAATGGGCTAAATATATAAAAAAATTACTTGTACGAAGTCGAGATTTAAGTTAATTATAATACAGATTGCATTTTATCGACCATTTGTCAATCATATAAAACGAACATGAACTCGAAATTAGTCAATACGTCATCTTATATTCCTATTAGAGCTATTTATTAAGTAGACGACCATTGTTGCACCTGATAGTAACATACATTAATTTTTAAATTAGGCAAACCACGAATTCAACAGCCAAATTGCTGACGAGTTGAAATTCAAGTTGTCATGTCTTTTGTTAGTGGAAATTACACTTGTTTTTTTTTTTTCAACCGGAACAAATATGGAGTACGACATTGTTGTTGATGGTAAAGTAATTAAATATCAACTCGCTTACCAATACGGGTGTGCGCTAGTTCCACAGAACACGTAAAATATAGAATTAAAAAAAATTATGATGAAGACAAAATTTATACCATAAATGGCATAAGATCCGAAATTTGGGAAATTAAAAAAATTATGAAATAGATTAAGGATTATAATATTCTTACTCAATAGAAATGAACTTTATTTCTCAAGACTAAAACTTAACAATTATGAAGTTTAACAGAACAAAGCGAAATGTTTAACATAATAGACATAATTTTTCAATTTATTGTACTGTTTATAATTAAGATAGCTTAGAGGTAATTTTAATGAATTCGATATTTCTATGACCGACACTTCTTTTTATTTATATGTCAAAATCTCAAAATGTAATAGGAATGAATCGCCATTTTTATTAATTACCTATAATAGAGCAATACAGCGCCGTTTCGCGTTTGATGTGTTACAATTATAGCCTTGATTTTATTTATTTTTATTAAATTGATTCCAAAAAAAAATTTCAAATTTCCCCAGCTAGTGGGAAATTACGAGCTATGATGACTTCGTAGCCAGACTAATATGTATATCTAAACTTGATAAAAAGAAACCCTCGTTTTAAAATAATCAATAAAAATATGTGTAATATTTTATTACAAATTTTGCAAGAACTGTTTTCATAAAAAATAATAAGATATTTTTAACTTCCTTCAAAACAAGCATTATAAGCAAGTACAAATAGAAAGTTTTATTAATTATGAAAGAAAGATTTTTCGTAACCTTTGCTGATTTGGATGTCAAACATTTTTTATCCTCTTAATTTTTAATAGGCAAAGAAAAATATTGAAGATAAACTTACGAAAACAATAAAAAAAGTATTAATATTACTTACTACTACGTAAACAGAATTACATAGCCACATGATTGGTTACATATTAATATTGATGAAACCGCATGAACACACATGAAGCAGAGCAAGCTAACATTTAAGAGGTATTTAGGTACAAATTTGAAAATATTGAGTTAAGTTGAATTTAAGTTAGATATATTGTGTTATTTTATTAAATTAATTCCCAACAGTTTTATATTATTATTTTTTATTATTTATTAAATTTTGTCACAATAGAGTTTTATTCCAACACCAATATTAACAAGAATCCATAGTACATAGTAGAGTACATAGAATAATTATAGCTATGTAAATTTACATATCCATAAAAAACGATAGACTATAGCATAAACAAACAGCAGTAAATCTAAACTACCTACTGACACCCCCGACAAAGGCTGATTGATTATTATTTGTATTTTTTGGTTAGTCACTCTAACGCTATAGCTATAAACTAACATTAGTGTATGCTTTTACAGTATTAGTAAAAAATTACTATTTATAATATTTTACTTAGCAGTGGTAGAAAAAAAGAGCACAAAATTATGATTTTAATGTACCATTTTCATCTTTAAAAAATTTCACAATGTCAATTTCATAATGTCGATTGACTGTTGTTTGATAAAACTCAACTTTAAATAGCTGCCTTAGCATGTCAGTGTCTAAGCCAGTATATAAAAAAAAAAAACAAGATGATCCCATTGCTTTACCTGGACAAAACTTTTTAGTATGGTAACCTAAATGATCAAAAATGCAAAAGGATTATTTAATTTTACAATAAGTTTAATTATAATTAGTATTGTACTCTCCTCCTAAATAATGATTGCCTCCCAATACAAATAACACACCCTTTTCAAAACCTAAAGAATAATTTCTGCATAATGAAATATCAATCTTTGTGAAAGTACATCATGTAAATCTATTCAGTGGTTTCAGTGTAAAGAGGTAACGGAGTTACTATCATGTTTACAATATTAGTAGCAACATGATATTTAAAAAAAATGCACTTCAATTTTATCTTCAAAGCTATTTTACATGTAATTTAATTTTAAAATAAAAAATAAAAAAATTTTTATGTTTAAATATCTATATGTTCAAACATATTGGTTTATACATATATATTTGGGCAGTAGAACCCGAATACAATTTTGGGTAACTATTGTAACTTATTATAGAACATTCAATTTAAAGACAAAAAACTTGTATTATGTTGTTATTTTCTATAAAAGTTACACCTTGATGTGAGGAATTTTAATGACAAAATTTAATTGAATTAAACTCAAAGTAGGTATGATCATTTTACAAGACAGTATAATATATTACAAAATTAGTCCTAAATATGAATTCTACTGACAAAAAGAAACAGCAATTATGTACAAGTTTGTTTTATAAGTTTTAAGCGTAATAAATTTCTTAAGTATAACCAGAGAATTATTAATAAGAAATTTAAAAATGTTTGCATATGTTTTAATTTTGGAGTATGCATTCAAATATTTTAATGTATATGTAGTGTATTCATAATAGTCTAGTCTAGATATATTTTTTATAGTAACTTTAAAATATACAAATTGAAAATTGTTGCAATGAAAGTATAGACCTTTGTATATGAACTATACTTAAACATATATAATGGCCTGTAATGAACATAAAAGAGATTTATGACATATAAATTAGTTCTATCTTCTAATATTCATTAATTCTATCTTTCAAAATATTAATTTAAATGCGAGATACTTTGGGGTAAAAACAATTAGTCTCTCTGTTAAAAAAAACATTAAAATTAAGCTTTAGGTAGGCAATGTAGGCAGCCTCGCTACCACCCTACAATTTTAGATTTTGCTTTAAACTTCCAATGGTTTAAGAGTAATTTTTATTCAATTCATGTATGTACAATGTGAGAATAAAGAAGGTACAACATGCTGTTCTTAATGTTGAGAAAAAGGTGTAACATCATATTCTGGTGGACATAATTTGTATGAGAACTAAATATTCATTAAAAATTTAAACAGTATGTATAGTAGCTCCTTTGAAGGCACTGACTAAACAACTTGAAGAATTCAGACATCAATGAAATGTTTTGCTCAATTACTTTTATTTTTTTAACTAAATAGAATATATAGCGAGTTGCATTTTAGAGTATTATATGTATTATAAACGACCAAATAAAAATCTTTAACTATCAATGAGAGTCTTGGTTTTATCTCAAACCCTTGACAATGTAAGAATAAAGATGAAGAGATTTTTGGTTTAATTCTCGTTACATAAAATGGGATTATATTTTATTTATATGCCATATTGGCCATGACTGTTATAATAAATTCCAACTATTTACGTTAAATGTAGATCTTTCAAAATAATTACTCTTACCAAAATTATTTGGATTATTCATAATCAAGGTACTCGGAGTAATCATAATCTTAGTCTTAGGTTTTATTTTCATACAAGTATATACAATCAATAAATATTTACTTTCAAATAATAGATTTTTAATAAATTAGAGACAATACATTTCATATAGTTTACTCTAAATATTATAAAAATCCAACTAAGTATAAAACTCAAAAATTTATAATTATTTACAGGTTATGTTCTCACTGAATACTAATAGTAATAATAGTGAATAATAATAAAAATAACTTACCGTCGAATTTCTATATGGACTTGGTTGAGGATTGTATGGTGGCATTGGCCTAGGCTGTGGCCAGCCGGGCGCGGGCCCATAACCTCCAGGCGGCTGGTCATAGCTGTTGGGGTAGCGATGCGGTGGCGCCCCGCTCGACTGGAGTAACGAATTAAGCGTCGGCGTAGGCCCGGGAGCTTGTGACACCGCCTGCCCCGGGAAATATCTTTGCTGCGGCGGCGGACGCGGTTTGCCGGGAAAACCAGGCCGTTGAGCATAATAAGGATCCGCGCCCTCCGGATAACGATACGATCCGTACTGATCCGGCAATGGCCGTTCACCGCTCCGATCGTGGCCCGGAGCTTCACCACCGTCGCGTGGCAGGCCCGGATCGGCCGACATCGGCGATTTACTCTTTGTGTTCACAACGCCATCGGGCGGAACGCGCCCGACGGACTTGTCGGTGCCGTTTTGTAATAGAACGTTCCGAGATTCACTGAGCTGTTCCGATGGACTCTGATCTACGTTCGCTTCGCTTCGCTGAGACTCAGCCTGCGTCGCAGCCATGTTCGGCTGGTAGCGGCCGTCCCTGCTTACACTAGCTTTGGCGATCGACCGGCTCACTTACGTTACATCGAAAACGGGCGTCGGATTGCAAAACCGCGACGCGGACACTTCCATCACTAATATGCCAAATAACTCGCACTAATAGTAACGCGAATATGACGAAAAATCGTTCACCGTTGCACACACATCGATCACATATCTACTCCATTCGCGTAAACGAGGTTATGGAAAAGGTTACATATCTAGCGGGCGCTTTTGTCATATTCAAACTGAACATTTCATATCACTTGCACATTTATAGCACTATGGACGTAAACACTTGAAACTAAACTCATTCCAGCTTATAAAAATGAATTAAATCCTCAAAAACAGAACAATAGAATCACGAAACTTCCAAAATTATTGGCGTCCGCCATTAGCGGACTTGAAATTCTACAGCGCTTGACGACGCTTTTGCCTATCTTCACTTCGGTGACAGAAAATAAAATTACAGAAATTATAGCATTTAAAGGCACGTTATTAATTTTAAGAAGTGATTTAATATATTTTTAATTTTTCTATAAGATATTTTTGGACAAAAAGCACCAAATATAGAAATTAAGGCAAAAATTATCTGTGCATGTTTACATTTCCGTAATACTGGGACCACGTAGTAACTACAATACTACCAACATTTAAAATACTCTATGACTAGTTCCGCTGGCGCCAAGAACATCTGTAGCTATGTTCACTCTTAATGAACTGTATTAAAGTAATTTGAAAAAATAAAATTACCAAAAAAATCATCTGCGCTTGAATCATATGTCAAATAAAATAATAATTTATTTGAAACCCTAATTTTGACCCTTGTTCATGCATTACTTGTAAAAAAAAGTACGCTTATGACTACAAATACCAACTTAACGACATTGAAGTTAACTTTCTTGAAGTTTCTTATAATTCCAAAGACAACAATTGTACTTAAAAACATCAAAGTGATATTTTATCAAAAATAAAGTTTAATAGTTTAAAGTACAATAACTTATTTTAAAGATTTTTTTCTTACCCAGCAAGTTTCGTCATCAATATACATTAGTTGTAAACATATTTTTTATGCAAAAAATAAACAAGCCAATAGTGAATTAAGTATTAGTCGTAAATAACTTTAGCAAGAAATAAAACTGTGATAAATATTAATGTTGTATTATTATTAGTATTAAATATGTTTACTAGCGATTAAATTGGTATACTCGAAAGTTTGTATATAAGTAGTAAAACATTTTCATTATTTTAGTTACTTTTGTCTATTCAAAAATTATTCAATTTATACATATGATATGATCCTTTTTTTCTTATATTAGCCTAAATTTTAATAATATGAAATTATTTGTGTAAAATAAAATAAAACATTATCTCTCCATTACCTTACTTGCAAGTAATATTTATAACAAAATATGTTGAATTGTGTTGCCATATTTAACACACATTCTTTGTCAATTCTTAAAACGATTTACATTTAATGTAATTGACAAATATATTTAAGAATAGAATATAGAGATTACTTTAATTTTTTTTTTTTTCAGTTTTGTATAATTAACATTTGGACATTTATTAAAATGCCTGACAAGCACTAATATATAATTATCACCACAATAAACATGATGTTTAAAAAAAATGCATGTAAATGTTTCATAATTTTATTAATATTGTATGATCGTATTACAAGACATTTGTTTGGTAAGCAATATTTGTTTGGGAATGTTAATTTACCTCATTCCTGTGATAAAAATCTTTCTTTTCAAATTAATAAAAAAGTTTCTAGTTAGCACCCAAAAGTCAAAGAACACAGTTTTACATTATTATAATTAAATAAAACAAAGGTGAGTTTTTTTTAAAAAATGGTTTATTTTGTTGTACATAGAAATTACCGTTAACACTGATGCAAAAATATCATCTTTCGAATTTCAATAATAAGCCGTGTAGACTTTTTTTTAATTTAAGGCATTAATTTTATTTATTATCACGAATTTAGCATAAAGATTAACATTAACAAATGATGCATTAATATTTTTATGTAGTGTTAACATTTATTAAGTTCATGCATGATTGTGTTATTTTCTAAAAACAATTTCATTATTTGTCTAATTTTACATCTTTCGAATAATTCTGTTCAATACTGACTGTTAATTTATTTTCGAGTATCTATCACTGTAGTAATTAATGGTTTCCAATTTCACTTAAAAAAACTTATTCGAAATTATAACCAACTACAAAAAACGTTAATTTCAAATTGAGCGAATGATTTTATATGCCAAATATATATATAGTATGTATTTTTAATTAACAATAATAATTGGATAATTATAAAAATCTGTAAAAGTAGGTATAAATTAGTTATGGCATAAAATTATTCTAAACAACTATAAATCTCGTAATATCCTAATTTAAGTACAAAGATCACGGTATATTCACATAATTATATTGACAGAATGTGATGACAGATCTCTTGAATGTAGCTCGCTTCGTTGATCACGCGTAAGCTGCATATTTCTACCGCGTATTTTACAATTTTGTGCTCAATCTATACACATTTATACATCACACAAAATAGTCTTTAATACGTTTTCGATTATCAGAAAGCAAAGCTGAGAATTTATTTACATCATTTATTGAATGGGAATGTAATTAATTATATGATGTTTATTAACGGTTTACAAATAAGTGGGCGTAATTTAAACGCATCTAATACTGAAGTCATTATAGTGTCAATAGTCTATTGCTGGAATATTTTCGTTTATATGCAAAATTGTTCAATTTGTTCTGCAAAAAGTTCTTATCAGACACTTGATTTTTTTTTTTAATTTTCAGAGTCACTGATTGTCTTTTGTTTTCTACGTGAATCAAGAGGAACCGAATTCGTCCATCCACGTCAGGTATTTCTGTATGTCTCCCTTGGAGACGGATTTATTGCACTTAGCGAGCGCCTCCATGAAGTCCTGATGGGTAACGGGCAAGTCTAGTTCTTCCTTGGCAAGTTGTTTTATTTGTTCCGGCTTCAGACCCGCGATTTTTCGTCGCATAGACATCATTGATGCATCTCTGAAACGAATACAACAATTAATAACATATTATAAATCAATTCCAATTTTTTTAACATATATTTATGAGTGTGAGTGGGTTGTTTGACAGTGCATGCTGTGGTTAGTTTTAATAAATATAATCTTTATCTGGAATATTTGTAAAAATACAAAGTAATTATTTCTTTATATCATCATGTGTCCTGTGACACTGATTGCTGAACAACAAATATTTAAGATTTATTTTTATGTAAGCCGCTTAGAACAACATAAACAATCTTATATTTACAATTTCTAGTGGGTAGGTAATTTATTAATATAAAATAATTTGAAAACAGACTAACCTGCAAACATTAGTGATGTCCGCTCCAGAATACCCGTCGAGTTTCTTGGCGATTGTTCGCAGATCTACTTCAGGATTAACTTTGACCTCCCTGAGGTTTATGTGGAGCAACGCCTCCCGCCCCTCTTGCGTGGGGAGGGGTATGTAAATTCTCTTCTCGAGCCGTCGTCTCAGCGCCTCATCGATGTCCCATGGAAAGTTAGTTGCGGCCAACACCATCACCACCTGTATTTTATAAACATATATTACCAAAATCAAAAAATCAAAGTATACTTTATTCAAGTGGGCTTTTACAAGCACTTTTGAATCGTCATTTAACAATTAAGTGAAGCTACCACCGGTTCGGAAAGTAGATTCTACGGAGAAGAACCGGCAAGGAAATCAGTAGTTACTCTTTTTCAACATTTAAAAAAAAATACAGTCATGTTAGTTAATACAATTATTTAAATTAATATAACCTGCCTGGAAGTCAACAGGTATTAATTCCACGCTTTTTTATCATCTACAAAATCTTGTATCGAATAATATATATTTATAAACGATCTTGAGATGGCCCAGTGGTTAGAACGCGTGCATCTTAACCGATGATTGCGGGTTCAAACCCAGGCAAGCACCACTATATATATGTGCTTAATTGTGTTTATAATTCATCTTGTGCTCGGCGGTGAAGGAAAACATCGTGAGGAAACCTGCATGTGTCTAATTTCATCGAAATTCTGTCACATGTGCATTCCACCAACCCGCATTGGAACAGCGTGGTGGAATATGTTCCAATCTCTCTCCTTAATGGAAGAGGAGGCCTTATCTCAGCAGTAGGAAATTTACAGGCTGTTACTTTATTTTACTTTACTTTGAATTTTCGAGACGGTAAAGTTAAAAATGTCTTAAAAACTTAAAATTATTTTTATTTCCAGCAATTGCCGATAGATACGACAGTCAATAAGTATAATATGGACTAATAATATCCTGAATAGCGGTTACCTTGGCGGGCTCGTCGGAAGCGGAGCCGAGCCCGTCCATCTGCACGAGCAGCTCGGACTTGACGCGGCGCGAGGCCTCGTGCTCGCTGTCGGAGCCGCGCCGCGAACACAGCGAATCGATCTCGTCGATGAAGATCGTACTCGGCGCGTAGAACCGCGCCTGTGGACCGTGACCTTATAGTTGAGGCTCGTTATCCACTCGGGAATACTCGGGAAAACTCGGGAGATATGGAATACCCGCAAGAGGATAAAAGCCTAATAAGGGACATTTGATATCGATATGACGCGATGTCAGTGGTGAAAGTTCGGACAATCTATGATACTCATTAAGGATTGGCGAGCGTAGAACCGCGCCTGTGGACCGTGAGTGTGACCATGAGCTTATAGTTGAGGCTCGTTATCCACTCGGGAATACTCGGGAAAGCTCGGGAAGTACGGAATACCCCCAAGAGAATTAAAGCCTAACATTTGACATTTGAAATAGGCTATTTGACTGATTTTTAAAATCCATTTTATATCATTTAGTAGCACTTAAGGAACCCAGTAAAAGCTGATTTTTTATTTCTAGTACATATTTACCGAAAAATATCATATTAAAAATTCCATATTTAAATAGCGCGCAAAAACGCTACTTGGACAATATAACGTTGCATTGGGGTCGGTGACGTCACTTTCCTGTATTTTAATCTGTGGTACATATAGTAGAAAAGCAACGTTAACAAGAAAGTGACTTCATCATAAGCCCGACCAATCAGGAGCGTTTTGTGTCATGTGACAAACGTTTGAAAAAATGCATTTTTATTTATGGATTTTTGAATAAATTAAGTATTATTTTCAAATTTCATTAGTAAATAACCATTTTTAAACTCATAATATACACTGATTACAATAATTCACAATTTATTTTTCACATTGTCAAATAGCCTATTGACTCAATCGAAGGACTTCTTGCTACTTTTAAGGCTCAAATCAGAAGATTTTATACAAACTTTTTAATCGAGTTTACAAAATATAAGCGAATTTGTTGGTTCATTTAGATTTAATTTTAATTGATAGATAAAAGTAGGCTTACCATTTCGAACAGTAACCTGACCAGCTTCTCCGACTCCCCGCGGTACTTGGACGTGAGCGTCGACGAGGACACGTTGAAGAAGGTGGTCCCGCACTCCGTGGCGACCGCCTTGGCCAGCATCGTCTTCCCCGTGCCCGGGGGACCCACCATGAGCACACCTTTCCACGGACGACGAATACCCTGAACAGTGAATATGGTCTCAGTTACTTATTAACCAAATTAAATTAAACAATAAGTTATACGATAACATTATTTAAAAATATATATATTAAGATATATATTAATTAATTTCTAATAAGCATTATTGATTTTAAATAAACAATATTCTTACTTATTAACCATAGGCGAGTTAAATAATTGAAATAAATAATTTAAATTTATCCAGGGAGATTGTATCTAATAATGGTATTCTTCTTTTAACAAGATTTTAATGTACATTTAGCATGTTAAACATATGTTAGGATGTCAAAATTGTTTTTTGCAATTGTTTGTATATTATATTATATATGTATATTATTATATTCTATATTTCACTACGAACTTGACTTATAATCCCCTTTTGATGTATAAATATTGTAATCAGATTTATTAGCTATGATATGTTATGCTACTGATTTCCATGTTCTGATTTGTCAATCTCAGTTTCCAATTTTAACAATGATTCAAATTTCTAAAATCCCACAGCTGGACTATCACTCCAATGCAGAATGGAGCAAAAATATGTAATTTAGTTTTAGTATAATTACACATTAAGCAGATGAAATTTCAACGGTGCTTGCCTGGATTTGAACAAACATTCATCGGTTAAGATGCAGGTGTTCTAATCACTGGGCCATCTCGGCTTTTTCTAATGATATATTATAACTTCCAAGACATTTATTTAGTAACCTTACACAAATAAATAGTCAAGTAACCACTTACTAAATAGAAATTATGTTAATACAAGTATCCGAACAATTTTTTTTAATCATAAACTAACCTTAAAAAAGTCTGGCATCCACATGGGCAAGACCACAGCTTCCTCTAACAACCTCTTCGCCTCTGTGAGATCGGCGATATCGTCCCATCGGATATTCGGATTCTTCTGGACGATGTCGCGTTCTGAAATCAAAGAAAAATGAAAGATTATATACATGAAAATATCAAATATATTTTACCTACTAGTTATGTACTTTACTTATTATTATTATGTATTTAAATATTTATAAAGGAGTAACTACTGAGATTTTTTTGTACTACTTGTAACGTCTGTACATGGTTTTTTTTTATTATATAAAACTATGAAACAAGTTCTAACAAATTACACAGTTAGTTTCGAAAGTAGGAAAGAAGACAAACAGTCGCGTCGTTGGTTTGTGGGTTTTAAACTTAGCCGCTCGAAGACTGGCGCGCTCGGTATTAGCTCTATGTCTCTCTTGGTAAAACTAAAATTATATTAATACACTTATATCAAGTTTTATTTATGTAAGAAATATTAACATTAAGACCTGAACTATATTTTAAAAGATTTTTTTATTACGTAAGGTTTGAAAGTAAAATATCTGACTGAGACGAACGTTTTATTTACAATTCGAATTTTAGTCAACATTTCGATACAAGATTTTGTAGATGATAAAAAAGCGTGGAATTAATATCTGTTGACTTCCAGGCAGGATATATTAATTTAAAAAAACGTATTAACTAACATGACTGCACTTTTTTTTTAATGTTGAAAAAGAGTAACTACTGAGTTTCTTACCGGTTCTTCTCGGTAGAATCTACTTTCCGAACCGGTGGTAGCTTCACTTAATTGTTATATGACGATTCAAAAGTGCTTGGAAAAGCCCACTTGATTAAAGTATATTTTGATTTTGATTTTTGATATATATAGAGTACATATAAAAATGAAACTTTTTAACATCCTTAAAAGTCGAAGTAAAATATAGCAAAAAAAACATAATACAACTTTTTTCATCTAGACTTATGTATTTTTCAATATTGTACGCAATCTACACTTGAATGGTACCATTGACAAAACAAAATTTAACTCTTAATATTTTTACAGAGTATAAAAACCAAAGTAAATAATGTATTGTCCGAGAAATCAAAACGACTAGTAGAATTCAACTATTCAAACGTTTCTATACAAACACTACAGATGAGAAAACATGAAATACTCGCTACGGTGTTCGTACCATCACTTGACACGTCACGCCCACAACAATGTAAACACTGTGGTACTCTCGTTAAAATAGGCTGTGAAATTCGGTGGGTGGTTTAAATAAACCATATAAAATACAATTTCGTCAAAGTTCTAGGGTTTTTCTAACCTAAGAGATACAACATATTTGAGAATCAAAGCTAAACTATTTATTTTGTCAAATTAGTACACAACTATCCACGATCATATAATATTAATTAATCATTCATTACAAACATAACATAACCCATAAAGTACTTCTAACACGATTGTGCCAGTCGGAACGAGAGCAATTCTAACTCTATTAAACTTCGTGAAATATTGAAAAAGACGTTCATTGTAAAAACGATGTAACAAAACGGCGAATATACAGCCATAAATCGGTATCCAACATTTCAAAAGTGAGTTACGAATTATGTATTACGGATTATTGCAGTTGAACAGTGATATTATACTAGAATTGAAATCAGGAAACGACCACAAATCAAAGACTCACCTAACATATCCACCAGGTCGCCGTCAACGGCCGAAGGTGGTTCGAACCTCCGCTCCTCCTCTTTGTGCTTCTCGTCGTCCGTGTCGCCGTTATTGTTGTCTCTGTCTTGCTTATCCTTTGCATTGCTGTTCTCTTTGTTACTCGTGTCCTTGGCTTTGGCTGAAGAGAGATTTTTTACGTTTAAATTATTACGTCAGTCAATGACGTTTTATACGAAACTAAACATTACACAATTTAAGACGAATCAATCGAATCTGGTAGACGTTTTGTGGGCATATTAGTTGAACAAAGAAAAAATGGCGTCGTGCGTGTTTCTGCAATTAATTAACACCGTACAAACCGCACAACCAACACCAGCCTATTACACACCATAAAGCGATGAAAACATGAACTCTCAATTAAAATTTAATATCAGTAATTACTGTACGTTAGACTGTCACACTTTTATTACATTACTACCTGCATATATGATAAGTGTATATCACATAAAATATGTACCCAATATAAATTATAATAACGATTTTCTTAATAACAACGAGGTTATATGTAGTACAAATTTCATAAATTTTTAATTTCTGAAAATTACATTTTACAAAGAAAAAAGTTTATACTTAGTATTATGTATTTAATTTTTTATACATGTATGTCCTAAATATAAGTATGGTTACATACCATAATATTTATATATAAATGTATGGCAGCAAAACCTATCCAGACTATTTTGTTAAAATATCTCTCAGATTGGGATGTCTCAATGAGACGACTAATGTGTACCTACTAATATGTATGTCTGTCTGTCTGCACCCTGTCTGTTTGTCTGTTGCTCTTCTACTGCTAAGCTGAATTAAATTAAATTTTGAATGATCAATGAAGCAAGATTGCACTTCTATTAAGGTAGTAGGCTTTTTTTATGTATAATATCCACCGTGGCCGGTATTTATGATGATAGTATGGAGACTGATAGCCCAGCAGTTAAAAACGGTTGGTAACACTGAATTTTCATTTGCTTAACTTGTGTTTATATTTAATATTATGCTTTTATTTAAGTGGAAAAGAGTTACTACTACTACTTTTCGATATAATCTACATCACGAGTCAGCAGATCAGTAGATTTACTTTTAATATATAATATTACTGTTAGAAATGTATCAAAAGTTATTGTAAAAGCTGACTTGATTGGAAGTACATATATTTTGATTATGATGATTGACAGCATACATTGGCTAAGAAAAATCTGCTACATGTGAATCAATCCACATTAGAGCAGCGCCGATTATCTCCTACCCAAACCGGAAAACTGTCAGTTGTTACCTCTCTACAAACTATATAACAAAGTCGCTTTCCGCCGTCGATACGCTTAGATCTTGAAAACTACGTAACAGATTTAATGCGGTTTTTATCAATACACAGAATGAATCAAGAGGAATGGTTACCATGCATATTCTAGTAGAGAGAAGCCGAGAATTTCAATATACATTAGCCAGTTTAAAACAAGATTGTTTTCTTTATATGTTCGTACTAATAATGCGACATTACTAATTCTTCCGTGAAAGAGATAAAATACATTGAATTGATAAAAAAAAGATAAAATACGTCAAACATTATATCATTATTTTTTTGTAACGCGATATTAAATTAATTAAACTTATCAACCGATATTAATAGATAAGTAAATATCTCTGATACGGGCTGTGGATGTGAAATGAAAAGTCAAGGTCGAATAACAATATCTAAATCCCCCAATCAGATAATAATCTATATACCCGTTATTCTGAATAAAATCACAAAATTGTAATCAATTTTCATCTCTATCTTGCTTTAATGAGTATCAATCATCTCGTGATTCACAGTCTAATATCTCACGACTGGGTTACATCTATTGAGGGGGTGATTTTGAGTCGGTTTGACTCTGAAGATTCTAGATTATGTAATTATGATTAATCTTTATGACATCATGACGATTTCATAGATTAATTAATACGTTTATAATATTAGTGATAATTCATATTTATGATAGTGTCTGTTTGTAATATTAAAATAAACGTTTTTTTCTAAATGCATATGTATATTTACACTGTTTGTTTCTTCTAGCTAATCTCTGAAACGGCTGGTCCGATTTAGATGGGACTTATATTGTTAGATAGCTGATGTAATATGGAGTGACTTAAGACGCAGAAATTAGCAGGCATAGCTTGATACATATATAAAAATTGCATGTTATCCGCTAAAGAAAATAGTGATACAATGACGTTCAAAGAAATGTATAATTTGAATAATAATCTCACAAAATTTATTAGGTTTATGATAACAGTTTACAAATATAATGAAGTCAGTCGACGATCTAAGATGTGTCACATGTATTGACTGACTCACACGCTCTTCAAACCGGAACAAAACAAAACAGAGTATTAATTTTTAAAGGTCTTATAATTGTACAGAAGAGAGGCCGGTCTATGAGCCCAACCGGTGGTATATGGTTACCACTAAGCTTAGTATTGTCAAATGTAAATTTTTAGTCAATACAAACTCTCTTATGGATCTTTTTGTTTATCATTACATCAAGATTTTAAATATATACTAATAATAAAACTGAGTTTGTATGTTTTAATGCACTAATATTGGATTTACGAGGCAGCCTTAAAAAATAGTTTAGCATTTCATAAATCTATTCTCGGAAAAGATTATAAGGCTTTTTAACATCACGCTAAGACACACGGGGGCGGAGTTAGAACATCCTACGCGGGCGGAACATGCTATGAATATATCAACTAGTTATCACCTCTCAGCTTCACTCGCGTCTCAGAGATTTATCGTTGGGTAGATAGATATATAAATCCTACGTTTTGCCTTCAAGCTTACTTTATAATTCATCAACAGCCTGTAACTTTTCCTCAGCTGGGCTAAGGGGAGGCCCTTAACCCAGCTTCCTTTGAGAAGAGGGTTTGGAGCATATTCCACCACGCTGCTCCAATGCGGGTTGGTGAATACACATGTGGCAGAATTTCGTTAAAATTAGTCACATGAAGGATTCATTACGATGTTTTCTTTACCGCCGCACGAGATGAATTACAAATACAAATTAAGCACATGAATATTCAGTGGTGCTTGCCTGGGTTTGAATACGCAATCATCGGTTAAGATGCACGCGTTCTAACCACTTCTCTGCTCAATACTTCATATTTAATTTCATCAAAATCGGTTTAGTATTTTGCTAAAAAATGCAATAGACAGACAGAGTTACAGACAGATGTATGAAATGTATTTTAACTGTAAGTTAATTAAGATTTACAATAATGTCACGTATAAGCCCTACGATTATCTTGACGTGAGTTCGAGAGTATGTTATTACAAATATAATAAGACCTCGTCGTTTAGAGTTATGACTTCATTTTGAAATGTCATTCATACGGTCACACCCAACAAAATTATCTAGTAATGACTTCCTAACGTGCCTACTATATACGAATTTATCGATGTATGACGAATTTCATATACAATATACAAATCATCTTTAAAGGTAACTTATTATGAAATTTCTCTTAACTTTATTTACAAACAACAACAACAGCCTGTAAATTCCCACTGCTGGGCTAAAAGCTTCCTCTCTCTTTGAGGAGAAGGTTTTGAAACATATTCCACCACGCTGTTCCAATGCGTGTTGGTGGAATACACATGTGGCAGAATTTCTATGAAATTTGTCACACTTAGGTTTCCTCACGATGTTTTCCTTCACCGCTGAGCACGAGATGAATTATTAAGACAAATTAAGCACATGAATCAGCGGTGCTTGCCTGGGTTTGAACCCGCAATCATCGGTTAAGATGCACGCGTTCTAACCACTGGACCATCTCGACGCTAACTATGTTTAGTACCAACATCATAAATTTATTTTTATCGACTTTCATGTGTTTAAATCTCGATAGTTATTAATATGTGAACAGCGGAATTGGTTGTAAAAATCTTTACTGCTTATTTATGACACTGCAACAAATAAGTTTTTAAATTTCGAACAAAAAACAAACTTAATTCGAATTTCGAACAATCCGTAACGACATCTTAGAAATATTTCGTGAATTATAATGTTGCCAAATTAAATATATAAATAACGAATTATCTGGAAACGACATATTAAAGTACATTTTAATTAACTTTCAGAATAAACCGTTATAAAATATATACAAACAGGTTTAAGTGTGTTGTTACGTATAAAATAAAATAAAAAGTGTATCAGCAGGACTATTCTGTAAGAACTCACTTTGTATCTCACTTGTGAACTTCGAAAACCGACACAAGTCGGTTCGTATCACTATAATGTGATACGATATTTTCGTTACTGTGTATGTCCGTTAAATGTTAAATTTATTATAGTCATTGTCACATATTCTCTGAAATTACAATCGTGTTCTGCGGTGAGTTTCGAGTTCATTATTACAGAATAGCCTTTCGTATTCGAGTTCTTGCCCTAAACTTGTTTTCGCGTTATAGTGTCGTTAACATTACGTTTTCGTTGTATATTTTAAGGATTATTATATGAAGAGTTTATTTAATATTCTCATTCAACAAACTTGGTCTCTTTAATTTTATTTTGATTTTCATATACAAATGTATTGACGCTACGCTAGTTATTACTTTTCATTTATTATTTTAAAGGACAAATTGGCCAATATATGTTAGTGGTCGACACAGTTCATAGACATTGGAACTATAAGAAACCATAAAACCATTAACCATTCCTCACATGGCTAATACGTCTCAATAATCACCACCCTTGGGAACTAAGATGTTATATTCCATGTGCCTGTAGGAACACTGGGTCACTCACCCTTAAAAAACACACACATCAGTACTGCTGCTTGCACGAGGCCAGGTAAAACGTAGCTATTCAACCGTTATACGAGCTGATTGCAGTATGGCTGTAATATGTGAACTGGTCCGCTTACCGCTGTGCCCTTTGCTCGTGTTTATTCTGGGATTCCTGACGTCTGACGTCTTCCGTTGTGATGTGGTCGCGTTGCGGGGTCCGGTCGTCTTCTTGCTGTCAGCTGTTCGGTTGTTACGTGGATTGTTTCTTGCCGATTTCATTGCTGGATGCCCTCTAAACAACGGAAGTTTATTATGAATATTCTGGAAACACCAATACCATCCGAATATTAATATATATTATTAATATTGCTTTCGGTATTCTTCCTTTTGGTGTCAAAATTAAATAAAAATAAATAAATGCTATTTAATGTATATAATTATGCAGCTAACTGTACATGCTACTTTAATAAAAAAGTTGACCATAGCCGGCACTGAACTTGCATCGGTAGTTTCGTCCATATACGTACTGTGAATCTAGACATCGATCTGAGAAACTAGTTGAAGTTATTTTCTTGAAGAGAAATTTAAGTAAGTTTACATTACTAATCACTGATGATATAGTTCACATAGGTTATAATGATGATATAAAAAGTAACATTATAAAAGGGCATTTTTATTCCAATTCAAGCAAGTATAAAAGATGAATTTGTACGTCTTTTTTCACATCCACACATGTGTATATACATATACATACAAATCGAATGGTTGCACATATAAACTTTATAATAACTAACTTGTGTTCGACGCTGGTAGGCGAGGGCCAGGCTGCGGGGTCGCGGTCGGGCGGCGGTGGCCAGATGTCCGGATCTATCTCGTGCGGCGCCGGGCCCCACATCTGATCACGGGTTGGCAGATCTTCATATGCTGAAAGAAAACACATCCTTAAATTCATTTATCCGAGAACAATCTAAATTAAAATAAACTTTATTCAAGTAAATTGATACAAGAACTGAAGTATATGAACTTTTGAATTGTTATTTTACAATTTGTATTTAATGCAAAGTTAGCACGGTGGTAACTTTATTTCGGAACGTAAATTCTACCGAAATGAACCGGAAAATAACTCATGAGTTACTTTGTCTACCACAATCGAAAAAGTTTTCATATCCTATCCTCGATTACGAAACATTTGAGTGGCCAATTGACAACACATTTATCCTAATCGAGAATCACTCGTCAAAAAATTGATCCTATACTGAATTTGCATTTACAATATTTGTTGCCTAGCCGCCTAAGCAAGAAAATCGTAGGGAAAAACTGCAAGTTTCGAATGATATTCAGCAACATTCAAATAATCACCGCGCTGGATACTGAATAACTCTTGACACATTTACCCAACAGTGCATTTCCCAAGACAAATCCAAGAAAACAAGATTTGCCATTCTGTATGGAATATTCGCATTAATTATTTTGAGTAATCGTTTTCCATTGATAAAATTCATGAATCAATATCGAATCACCGAACATTAACGGAAGTATATTATAAATTATATTACATTCAATATAAAATATGAATAATTCATATCAATGATAGTAAATTACAAATGTCAACCAGTTTTTCAACTTGTTATGAAATCGCTATTGCCGCTAATAAAGATTTGGTTACTAAAGTTCACTAATTACCTACTCCAAATCAACTTTCACTTATCCATATAAACTGCAGGACAAGATACTCAAAACATTTTTAAATTCTCTTTCCATAACATGTGCTTAATTAGATTTATAATTAACGAAAGCTAATGTATACCTTAATCAATTTAATTAATAAATAACCTTTTTTTATTTTACTTCTCTTTTCAAACCGAGGTACAATATTATTTATATTAATATTATAAATGTGAAAGTAACTCTGCCTGTCTGTATCTCTTTCACGACCAAACCGATGAACCGAATTTGATGAAATTTGGTATGAAGCATACTTGAACTACCTACAAGAAAGGACACACCCAACACCGTAAAAAAGCGAACGAAGCCGCGCGCGACTACTAGTTGGGTATAGGTAACCTGTTCCTTATTACCTGTCAAGTATTAAGAACACATACATTTCAAGTGTTATAGTCTTAACCTCTCAAACGGTATACAGGTCGACGAGAGATGTAAACATCGTAGGATCTGTCTTGACCCCTTAACCTACAATTGTACTCTCGTAAAGTAAAACGCGGATCTCATTTATATAATGCTATGAATATGGCTACTTATACGATGTCGTAGTAAATAGGCAATATTAAACTTAATTATTACACTAAGGGACAAGATTTGTATAGACTTCCCAAACCAATATCAAGAATACTTCTCACACAAACCTTAAAGGAGCAGAAAATTAATATCAACGATTCCTTCAAACGCAGAAAGAACAAACAGGCTTTTGTAAGTAACTAGCGACCCGTATATGACCCGAAATACTGATACTAAATATACTAGAGAATTTGTTTATTTTCGGTGTCACATTAAAAACTTCAAAAATTATCAGTGTTTTCGTCACTATATTGTCCGTGTATTGTATACAAAAACCTTCCTCTCGAATCACTCTATCTAATAAAAAAAACCGCATCAAAATCCGTGGCGTTATTTTAAAGATCTAAGCATACATAGGGACAGACAGCGGTAAGCGACTTTGTTTTATACCATGTAATGATGCGTAATGTTTAAAAATAATTATAACGGCATCCAAAACGCAAAATTAGGTCGAGTACAAATTAAAAAGTTGTTCGATCCGAGGGCTAGTACTGAGAATTTAATTCCAACGCGTTTCCGAGTATAACGACTATCGTGTTGACTCACGAAATTACTCGAAACGTTATCCTGCTTGCTACTCTAAAAAAATGCATGTAAATACCTCGCACCGGATGAACGCCGCCTTAAAGGGATGTCTCAGGTCTTTAGATTTCTTCACGACACACCACGTCGCGTCCTTTAATTAACTTTAATGGTGCCCTTAGGTGTTGATTCATGAGATCACTTAGAGCAGGCACTTAGCCCGTTTTTATTCTTGACCAAAGATTTTTATTACGTTTAACTTTGTCATTCCGTAATAAGCCTTTTTAATGTCGTTATTTATTTATTTTCCGATTCTGATTAAGTTATTAATGTTAATATGTTTTTACTTTTATTTTGAGGATATCATCTTTTAAACTTAACTTTACACATGAAGAAATGTAAAACGCACAGCTTATATTAAAGCGCTTGCCTACCTACTTTGAACTTTCGTTAATTTTGTAATGAAATTTAGTTAGAATATTTTTATTTCAATCTGTTTCTAAACCTATTCTACCCATCTATTAAATAAAAACTTCTATAATTGTAGGAAACATTCCACGGTTCTATTTCACTCAACATCATTTGGCCATATGAATATTAATTAAAAAAAATCAGCATCAAAAAGTTATAAAAACATACATAATACTAATATCTAATTACCGCTATTTTAGAATAAAAAGCTATTTCCAGGAAATTAAATTAAAATTCCACAGGATAAAATACCAACCGTTAATATTCCAAGGATTTCTATTTCATGAATGCAAATTTTGCGCTATATCTTTAGATGGATATAAATTTATAAAACAATTTGAAATTGTTATGCTCATCGCAGTTACGTCATATCGTATATTATTTAGGATGTCTTGGTTGTCACATCTTGTGGAAGGCTAAGAGAGGAGAAATGAATTAACTCCTTTGGAACATGTTTATAGTTATGTTAGGTCAGTTTTTTATATTATTCTAAATGTAGCCTTAGTTGCTGCTTATTACATCAGCTATCTGCCATTGAAACTATCGTCAGAATATCTAGCCATTCCAGAGATTAGCCGTAGCAAAGAGAAGACTATAAAATGAAAAAATATTATATTGGTGCTTTACACGGTACATAACCGTGTATAGCGTGTACAGTACCCCTAGTACGAGTTTCAATACTTCTTGCGTTAATAACGTATCGTCTATTCGAAAACGTTTACGAAGTATTTGAATTCGATAGTATAAGTTTGACATTACTCGTTTGCGTTAAAACCATGATAGCCATCGAGCTACTCGAAAAAGACTACCACACAATTCATATTTCCGTCTCACTTACACGCGCTAAAAAGAGTGAAAGAAAATATTTTGTCATTTTTATTGTATTTGACATTTCTCGCAAAGTATTGTCTAATGTCTTTAAAAATTTAAAGGTTATATTATCGTATTTTACAATGTTTACATTACTATAAGAAATAGAACGGTGAATGCTTTAATTTTTAAGTGTTATAATAGCAGTGAAAAGAGAAGAATTTACACTGAAACATTGTTTGAAAGATTAATTATATTATAAAATTCATCAAGAGGTACGTAAACATAAATTTATTATTACATTAAATAAATAAAACGATACGTAATAATTGTAAGGACCGTAAGTTTATAATAAAGATTCTAAACGTTTAAAAAATATATAAACAGTGAATATTGTTATTAATATAGAGGAATTTGTGTTAAACTATAACTAACCTACAAATATTGTTAATTTAATTCTCCTCACAATTTTACGTTGATATACTTATACATATTTAGAGCATCTATTAATAAGTAAAATTAGTTTGCGAACACTTTTATTCTATATTTAAATTATTTCCAGTTTATAAAGTTTAATTTAAAATGAAGTGACTTTCATCTCAATTCAAAGTTATGCTTAAATTATTTTGTTATTTCGATATTATCCTAATTAAATACAAACTATTTCAATATACTACAATAATATGCATGTCTAATTGCCATTATGTATTATGGACCTTATTAATTATATTTCAATTAGGGTTCACTTAGATTTAAATAATTCCATGATCATGACTATCTTATATGTTTGTGAATGTATTAATAAAAATATTGTTTGTGATTACAGTTATAAAGAAGAAATACAAGCCTAGATAATACAAATACATCTGTGCTGCATTTTCCAGTGTGATGCTACATCTATCACTCTTAACTCCAAGAATCATTGTTAAAATAAAGTTTAATATATAGAAAACAAATACCTAATAATTACTACTATAATTTGTGTTTTATTTTTCCTAAAATATAATTATGTATATAACATATGTATATAAAGGTTTTTATTTACATTAAACAACAAAGAAATCATAGTTTTAATTGACTGTTTTAATATACCCCATAATTGAAAAAGTATAAGTAACAACATTTTATTTTATTAAGCAATGAGTGTTTTTGAAGTTGATTATTTATGAGAGAAATCAAAACAATAGTTATTGATTTTCCAGTGTGATGCTACATATATCACTCTTAACTCCAAGAATCATTGTGAAAATAAAGTTTATTATATAGAAAACAAATACCTTATAATTACTATCATAATTTGTGTTTTTATTTTTCCTAAAATATAATTGTATATATACTACATATATAAAGCTTTTTATTGACATTTATCAATAAAGAGTTCATAGTTTTAATATACCCCATAATTGAGAAAGTATAAATAACAACATTCTATTTTATTAAGCTATGAGTGTTTTTGAAGTCGATTATTTGAGAGAAATCAAAACAATAGTTATTGATTTTCCAGTGTGACATTACATCTATCACTCTTAACTCCAAGAATCATTGTGAAAATAAAGTTTAATATATTGAAAACAAATACCTAACAATTACTTTCTCTTAATTTGTTTTATTTTTCCTAAAATATAATTATATGCACTACATACATAAAGTTTCTGATTTACATTAAACAATAAAGAGTTAATAGTTTTAATTATCTGTTTTATACTACTATTGTTATTTATATTTTTACTTTTTGAAAAAGGATTATTAACATTCTATGTTTTTAAGCAATGAGTGTTTTTGACGTTGATTATTTATGAGAATTCAAAACAATAGTTATAAGCATTTATTGAGTATAATAATAATGTATATATAATTTAATATAAACATATAATATACATACATAATAGTATAATAATGTACCTATAGATGTTTCTAATATAATAATGCATATTTTTAAATCATTCTCAATTCAATTTCATTTTACAATATCGTAGAAAATAATAGATATTCAATAAAGAGACAAATCCACTTTTCAGTATATTTATTGTTTGAATTAAATGAAAAGGAAATTATATAGAGATGTAGATAACTGTTCAATGCATGGTCACTTGTTTCTTGGATATTGTCTGCACCAAATCATCATTAATAATAGTATAGCTGCTCCAAATAAAGGATTGATTCACTCATAGCCTGAAAAATGTATATATTTTTATTAATAATGATTACACTAAAGAATGACAGTTAATTATACTTTGCATGATCCCCATCATACCTTCAAAGCATTCTCAACTGCTACCAATATTGTTAGGAATAATAACAAAAATAAGTTAAGTATTTTTGATGTTTTTGAAAATACTCATTTAAACAATATACATATTTCAATTATAACTTGTTTTACTATTTTGTTTAAGCGATTTTATGATATTATGATAATTGAATTATATTCTTTTACATTATTATCATTTATTTTCGATGTAATTAAATAATACATTAGCATGCCATTTAAAAATATATGTTATATTTAGACTCACCTTTCGTTTGTATCATATTTGTAAATATATTGAAAATAAGTTAATATTTATTACTCATTTCTTCTTCACATGTTAACGCAAAAAAATATTAACATTTTCTAAGGCAATTCTCAAGAAAATATGTTAGTTTAAAATACGGCTAATTAAAGATAAACTTCACCGCAGAATTCAGTTTCGTTGCTTTTTAATGTTCTAAAAGACTACCGTAACAGTTGTAGCTAGTTTTCAAGCATTATATTGCCTCACATGTTTAGTAATTAATTTTCGAAAATATGTTTCACTGACGCTCACCGAAATAAATTCAGTGAGTTCAAATTCGATAAGAAAGTAACGAAAACGTCAATTTACATGCGTAAATCTGTCAAAAGTGTTACTCGTACTACCAAAATGTCGAAAACCGCGCGTTATTTCGACTTCGAAGTCGATAACGTTAGTAATAAAAACTCGTACTGCCGATTTTAGTTCCTCTGCGTTTACGCTTGGGGCGCTGATAGGATTTGTATGAAAAGAAAACCGAAAGTAAATTACATGAAGTAAACTGTCAAACTCGTACTAAGGGTACAGTACATATACATTTAGTAAAAAACGGTTATTTTAATATTACAATCAGACACTCCAATTTTATAATATGTTGAGATACTAATTATTATAAATAACAATGATTGAATTTCATTGAATGAACAACGACATCATTAATATAAATTATATATGAATAACCAATAAAGGAAACATATTACAACGATATATTTTATTACTCGGAAAATGTACTAGAATAATGACTTATACGTGAACGCAGCTTGGCGTGGCTTTAAAGAGCGCTTCTTCATTATGCAAAGCGCTATGAGATTTAAGGTCACCGTTTTAATTAATACGATCTAGAATCTAAGTACCTACTACGATTGTGTATATTTTAATGATATACGTAAGTGGTTATCACTGCCCATACATAGGTATTGTCGCTGCAAGACATAATAGCAATTCCTTACATCACTAATGTATCTTTCCCTAGAGTTTTAATACTATTTATTTTGTGCTCGTTGTAACAATAGCCTACCTTCAAACCATAACATATCAATACTTATTAGGTATAATGGGTGTTACCGCATAAAGCTCTACCATCTAGAAAAACATTAAAATTTGACGGCAGTAACTAGCTTTTAGAACTACATTTCCCGAGGACCCTCTTCAATTTCTGAACTTCAACTTGGTTAAAGTTACGATATCCCTTTACAGAAATTATCAAAGGAAGTATCGAGCTGAGATGTCAAGAAGGCTATTGGTCGGTACACAAAGCCTTGGTTAATACTGCAACCCACTTCGTTACCAGCACATCAATACCTATACATTATTAACTTTTCTGCCTGCAAACATCTATTATAGAAGAAATAAAGACAATATAAGCGAAATAGAGGTTGTTAATAAAACGAAGAGTTCGGAACTAGCAGTGAGCTAATAACTCTGACAGGTGTCAATATGTTGAAACGTAGGGCAAAGAACTGTAAAAGGTATAATCAAGGTCGAAGTCCAAATATATATGATAAAAATCAATAGTGTATATTGCCATTTGAAGCAATAAATACTTATACAACACTAGCTGTGCGCATTAAATAAAAAGTTATTGTTGTAGCCTAAGTAACTTAATATTACATCAGCTATCTGCCAGTGAAAGTCCCGTTAAAATCAATACAGCCGTTCCAGAGATTAGTCAGAACAAAGAGACAGCAAAAATAGTAAAAACTGTTATATTGATTTATTTTAATATTACAATCACACACTCCAATTTTATTACATGTATAGATATAGATAAAAATCTATATTTGGTATTGTAATTCGAACCAATAAATATATAACATTGTCCTTTCAGACTGAACCGATAAAATGACCGGTCGAGTATGAGAAAATTGCCGCATCGAATCTCCGCAATAGTGTAGCCGCAGCATCTCAAGTCAATCTTGATAAGTGCTTGCACTTCGCCGTGAAGATTGGAAATTCATTCCCATCTTCATATCCAATGCTCCGAGTACGGTTTTATTAATATTTATGTGTCTATGGTGTTCGTAGGGTGGAAGGTATCAACTAGAGTAGTTGTTATGTTAAGAGTTCAAGTTGGATCTATATTTATAAATAGATTCAACGAACTCTAATAACACATAAATTAAAAGTAGAAAACTACTTTCAGAACCAATTATTATTTGAATCAGATGAGAAAAATATACGTTATTATTTTTTCTTTAAATTAGTTGAATGAATGTACAAATTATATTTGATTCATAACCGTTTAAACATTTTCCCTTTTATAGAAGGGATATTATTTAAGCTAGAGTATGCACAATATTACATTGTGTAAACTATTTTATTGTTGCAGCCTAATCTCTTATGACCCTCCCCAAATCAGCTTCAAACTTAATAAAAACGCAATAGAATTAAGGATAATTGTCTGATGACAATAAATCATAGTGCAAATATCGAATTAAGCTGAACAAATTACATTTAAACTATAATTATCTTATCACTAAAATAAACAATATTTATATATTTATATTTGTAGATATATAGTACGATTCCACAAAACACTTGGGAAATAACGCTAAGGGAAATCGAAGCAAATACCAGTATTTTACTTAATAGTCATAAATCGAAAAGTATGACATATATACTACTACTATATACATGTGTTCTAACTTCTAACACACAATTTATTGAAACTTTTAAAAACAAAAGCCTATGATTACAGTGAAGTTTGTTTCGTAAGTAATCCATTAGGTTCCGACATCGTTCATTCGATTTAACGTTTTTTGTGAAAGAACTTTTTTGTGGAACTGTTGTTGTTGGCAGTTATTTGAAGGTTTCTGGCATAGTTCTGTCAAGATATAAGCGCGAAATATAAAACAATTTTTCACGCAAATCTACAAAGTCAGTTTACAACGTTTTGTTCTATATTGAATAATTTTTGAGATTGTCACGAAAAAAAAATTTTTGTACGTTTATGGTGGATGACTCTTTCTTTCATTTTCATTATAATATGAAGAGTATATATTGATTATTTGAAGAATATGTAACAACATCAATTTTTTTGTTGACTCTTAATATCCGAAGTACGAAAGTCCGAAGACCTTTTGAAAACTATTACTGTAATTTGACTCTACTACATAAACGCAGTTTGTATACGCTGAGCTAGTTCATTTCTCATAAACATGTTATGTTAAATTGACATTGTTTGTGTAGTATTATGGAATGTGGCATTAAATATTTCTTCCCTAAATAACGCCTCATTATTTTAAATACAGTTTTATATCGGGCGTAATTTATCCATTCACAAGTTTTAAACACATCTGCAAACACTGCTAATAGTTGACACGAGTACGTAAAGGTTAAAACAGTGAAAAATTAACAACACAACCTGAAGAGTAGAATATACCGAACGCATATTCAAAACTAGTCCTTATTCCCATAAAAACAGAGGTTATAATGAAAAGAAAAAATAGAAAACGTGGATATAAATAGTTATCGTAGCTTATAAATCAAATACACAAGGAAAAGTAGGCTTTACTTAAATACAAATAGGGGTTATAGTTCAGAGAGGAGTAGATTATTGCTGTAGGAGTATGGACTATCGCAGAACATGCAGATTGGAAAGTAGTTTTATCAGATCGCCACGCTCGATTACGAGCATCGAGGCCTCACTTCGTACTCGTATCTGAGGCGGTATGTTTGGTTTGTTCTTGATAACAGAACATTGAAACCAAAGGCGTATACCGGTAGAATATCCACTTGTGCTAAAGCGGGTGGAAGTAAATAAATACCGACTGGTATACTGGTAATTGTCTAGTTAATGAGGTATATAACATTCGATCATATAGAATGTTAAATGTTGGACGCTATTAATTATTCATTACGTCACAGATTGTCACAGAACACATCTGCAAATTGAATATGAAAAATTTATTCAAGTAGATATTTTAAAATAGGGTTTACATGTAAACCTGTATAGAAGTGAATATATGTAGTTTGTAACGAAAATAAATAGCAAGCAAATGAGTGGTTGCTCTTATATAATTTACATTAATCATATTAAATTGCATAAAAATCAACGAATAGTAACTCCTCGATTATTACAGAAGTATCTAGATATTTCATACACTTCTTTTTATTAATGTTAGCAAATTCAAAAGTTAATTTCTGGAAAAACTGACTCCGTATCGCAACTAAACAATGATAGAAACTGTAAAGGTCATAAATGTTTATAGTCACTGTAATACTAGTAATTAATTAATATATAATTCAGGATCCGTGTTCCATTTTTTCATTTGATTACTAATAGAGCTAATGTTTAGATAATTATTTTGAGATTAAACAAAAAAACCGATAGTAATATTTTAAGAATCACCAAATCAACATATGTTATCCCTGCTACCTCTGTTAGCTACCACAATCAAGAGTTTTCGTAGAGGAAATTCTTGGGCGTCTCATCGTAATGAAGCTACTTAGGAAACATTACCTTGATATTGAGCAAGAGATGATTGGACTTTGGATCCCGGACTATAATACTGACATACAACGATCGTATTATTCGTTATATATGTATATATGGAACATAACATACAAGATACGTTCAACGTAAAGTAAGACGCTAACGCAAACATACCTTCATACGCCATGCCCGCATAGTTACCGCAGTATATTCATAATATTCATTTAGCTATTCATTAGCTAAGTTGAAAAGCTTGTAAAAAAGAATTAAACATTCACTATCTGCACTGCGTCATTTATTTTAATTTTAAATCACTATAATATAAACACTTATAAAATATATTTCATTTTAAAACATATCCTTGGAAATCAACAATATATTGTATACATATAGGTTGATTCAGAGTACTGATCTCTGCAACTACCGTCTCGATTTCAAATACTCATTATTGCGTTCGATAGTACTTTAATTGAGGCAAGATTTGAGGCTGTATTGCTTAAACTTAAGACTTTTAGAAGCGAAAAAGTAATCATAAATGTCATACAACATTGCTCTTATAATCCACTGCTCGCCTAGTAATTAATTAGGGTCAAATAGATAAGACTGTAATCTTATTTTATACTTATAGTAGTTGCAGTTTACATTACAATTGTTTGTAGCGATTTATATGTATACGTTACTGATAAAAGTTATATGTCCACGTATCTAAGAACTGGAAGACTTATATACGACTTTCAAATATATAATAATCATGATTTTTTTATGATTGATCGTATTAGAAAAGTTCGAATGGGTTGACGCCATACATAATTTGTATGCTGTATTTCTGTATGAGGAGTGAATAAGGCAATATAATAGGAAAAAAGATTTTAGGACGTATGGAGCACTGTCGATGTCGCAATGAAATAGAAAACGCTACAAAAATATATCCCGCTAAGTTCTTTAGCCAGTAGTAGTTCTTCTTGGGTCGAAGAAGTTTCTTCCCAAACCGTTTGTAGATAATATATTTTTTTGAGATTGATTGTTAAGTAAATGGAATGTCACTATTTTAAATATGGAATAAACATTTGCGATGTTGAAAATAGTAACTATTTTAACACTACTAACTTATAAGGGCGCTGATGACCGCTTTCATCAGCTAACCGCTTAGCTGTTTAAATGGTAAATAAAAATTTTAATAATCTGTATACAAATTAAAAAACACAATGACCCAAATAACGAAATGAGAACATTAATAAAACATTAAAGTGGGTGTTAATAAAATACGTCAGAGTTTAACGAGCTACGATCACAATCGCAACAAGCCCTAGAATGGAGACCATCGTTTTGGCTAACAATCGTTCCGCGCTGTAGTTGAATGTGTTAAGTCCGATTGTTCTGCTGTACCGAGGTTGTGTTCTTTGCATTAATTATATCCTACTGAGAATTTAACTGAATATACTATTATCGTCTATTCAGTCGTTCGTCTTGTAGGCATTCGTCTACAAGACGAACGGGAAATAAAAATCGTCCTCTAAAGGTATTTAGAGGCCACTCTATTCTACCTTTTAAAGGAATTCTGGTTTTCTATATAAATTTGAGATAGATGACATATTTTATTGACCAATTGACTAAAGATACATTTCAAAATTTTTCATTTCATATATAATGTAATATTTAAAATGTCATTTTATAAATACTTTAAAAAAAAATTTTTAAGAAAACTCCTGCTACTACTACTGCTCACTTTACAACTACCGTAATCATTTGAAGCAAGGTCTGTATATATATTTTATTTTATTCATACGTGATATCAATTTCCTACATATATAACAAACCAATGGTCTTTGAATTACACCAGCAAAACGATTGGTCTCTTGTACATAGTAACCGGTCTTATATGAATTGCAGGGTTTTATAATATCTATATATCATCTGATCCCTGATGAGGAAATCATAACCTTAACATCTCTAAAATGTGGAACTTAATAAATGCCTTAGCATATTATAACTAAAGTTCAACTAGTGATTTAAGAAATGCGGTATTAGCTATTAGTATTTTCTTATTGGAAATGGTTGGGCATAGGCGTCAACTGGCTACCTGACAGTATGTGGTCATCCATCTCCCCCGTCTTCAACGCACTACAAACTTTTGAAACTAAGTTTTTACTTTCTAATGCTTGAAGCTACACAAAGTGTTGCTGCTTAACGATAAAAGTATGTGTTGATGCTTCCTACCCAGAGGGACTCACTCAAACACTACTTGGTAAAGTTTACATTATAAATTTTACACTGCCATATGAAGCATAATTATGCAGATATTTTGTCAAACAATTTTTCACTGCTCAACAAAAATAGATCCACAATAACACATGCTAGTCATCACATCGTTATGTTAGATATTAAGTAGGATTATCATAAGCGGCATTGATTGATCACGATATCAGGAATTTATGATAAGACGATATGATCATTTAAAATAACGACACTCACCAGTGGTCAATGGTGTGATGGCTTTCTCGCCTTCATGCTGGAACATCTGTAGGGTCGCTACTGTCGCCTTCAGCTGTTCATATTCCCGCGCCATCTGTTTCTGAACCTGTAATTAAAATTTTCGATTATTATACGTCATCAGTGAAATCATAATTCGAATGCGGCTGTTATAACTAAGTAATACGTGCTTGGGTTTTAATTAAAGGAAATATGCATTTTCTGCTACGTGTTAAACCGAATAGTGGAGTAAACTTCATATATTCTCCTTGACGAAGTTGTAGATGTCTTTGTCCAATAGAAGGACATATAAAATCAATTGTAACTTTATTTTTAAGTGTTATACAAATCGATATTTTTCCTATTATTATTAAGAGCAACGACCGTCAATACATTTGCGTGGACTATGATTAGACAAAGGTCTATTGAATTTTTATGAAATATCAGTCAGTTTTATTTTATAGCATTTTTATTTTCTTATAAAAAATAGACAACATTTTTCATAGAATAACATAGGTTAGATTCTCAGATATATTTTGCATGAACTAACCACTGGATGAAAACTAAACAGTAGCTCGTTATCATAGGATATCTAGGTAGGGATAGATAAAAGCTAGGTTTATGTACCTAGGTAGTTGAACGCACGACACTGAATAAACAACACGTTTATATATTCATTCAACGTGATTAATATCTTAATATTATATGTTAATTATTTAAGAAGGTTGTTTATGAAAAAGTAGGCCAAGGCCTTATAAAATAACCATATAAAACAAATGGTTTCTTCGAAATCACTTACAAAAAATAATTAACTCTTAAATGTCAAAGTCTTTTTAGGTTACATTATTATAATGAGCGCGTTGATTTAAATTATAAAATACCGTTGCTTCTGGAAGTTTCAAATTCTTCAAAATAATTTTGGTAAAAAAAAAACGTAACAACAAAAAGTGTTATATTGTTGAAAATAATACTCAATTAGTCATCGTCACAACAAGCCGCGCTTCTGTCGATTGTTGCGCGAATTTCCAGCACATTTCACAGAAAGTACAGTGTCAAATAGGCACACAATGGACGACAAGAAACAATGCAGACATGAGTAATTTCCTTGATACACAAAAGCGAAATTTGATATCTCACATGATTAACACAGAGAGGAATAAAAAAAACACTTCCCACACAGAATGTTCAATTCTCTTCAACTCGAACGAGTTGAAACATTAAAATATATAAATATTAAATCTTATTCCGAACGCCTTGACCGAGTTTCTTCAAGAAATTGTTATGTTAAGAGGGTGTTTACTGTTTAATATGCGACGATTAAAACTACCCACGTTGTTTGTAACTTTGCTTAAAGATTGACTACTTCGCTTAAGGCGAGCGTGAAACTAAATTGTTTCGGCTTCGAACGTCGCTGTACGGTCCCAAATAACAGCACGATCGTATAATATAGTACAATTTGTTTCTAGGTATTTAGTTTAGGCTATAATGTTGGTAAAATTGGATATTTATTCAAACATTCATGGGACTATAAAATAATTAATGTTGATTGAAGACCTTCTTCGTCTACAAGTTAATAATGAACGTAACGAAAATATTTATATTAATATAATACATATCAATTTGCACTCAACTTTTCTAATTCTATACTTAAAATCGAAATCACTATTACAGCTGAGGTCAATCACAACAGCGACGTCACGTATTACCTAGGCGCACATTGTAATATTAATCTATGAACTGCATAATATTAAATGCACACTGCAAGATAAGATACACCCCCGGACGATACGCGACCGACATAAATTATACAGGTTCAACGACCTAGCCTGCAGACCGACAGCCGAATGCTATCAACATGCGTGACTATACGAACATCCATGACGAACGGACGCCACAATAGAACAAATGCTTGGCGACAATCCAGACACCGAATTAGACTAGGTGACCTAAACTGTGACTCAAAGCCTATCCTTCTGAGCCACCCCTTTACCTCTATCAGACATATTTACTGAAACACGTACTTACTTTATTTGGTGGTAGGGCTTTGTGCAAGCCCGCCTGGGTAGCTACCACCCACTCATCAGTTATTCTACCGCCAAATAACAGTACTCAGTATTGTTGTGTTCCGGTCTGAAAGGTGAGTGAGCCAGTGTAACTACAGGCACAAGGGACATGACATCTTAGTACCCAAGGTTGGTGGCACATTGAAGATGTAAGGAATAGTTAATATTTCTTACAGCGTCATTGTCTAAGGGCGATGGTGACCACTTACCATCAGATGGCCCATATGCTCGTTCGCCAACCTATACCATAAAAAAAAAACTTCATTCAGCATACAAATTATTATGTATATTTATACAAAGCAATAGTTCCCGGATGATAGTTCCGACGAAACAGAGAAACCGAAGCAACAACGGCGATGTTTATTTACGAAACAATATTTATAAACGATGTCAAAACTACTTGTAATAAAAGATGTAACGTACTGCGCTTATTCCAAAATAAACATCGATTTTAAAATCAGTATTAAGACGAACGGTTAGTGTTAATCGTATATCATTCACAATAATGGCAAGTGAAGCTAAAGTCGAGTGCACATTGCGTACCGAGTGTCATTATTTTAACACTTTACGATGATATAGACAGATATTGAAATAAAGCAAAACATTTGTGAATGTTTAACTGAAGTTGTGTTATAAATTTAGTTAGATTAAGACTACACTAGCGAGCTGGTGCAATGCTGATACCAAATATACTACAGAATTTATTTATTAAGGACTTCTCATTAGAAACTTCTAATATTATCGGTGTTTCTTAATTATATTATCCATGTATTATATAGAAAACCTTCCTTTCGAATCACTGAATCTATTAAAACAAACCGCATCAAAACCCATTGCGTAATTTTAAAGATCTAAGCATACATAAGGACAGACAGCTGTAAGCGTGTTTGTTTTATACAATGTAACAAAAATGATGATAATAATAAAATCGATCACTTTCCTAATGTAACAGGTCACCGAACCTTTCAACAGACGCAGTGCGTATCATAAAATCCATAATCGGTGTTCGTGATTCAAAACACAATGAACCACTTCATTCTCTGTCGATACAATAAGTTCGAAAGTAAGTCGAGTGAGCCTATTCCAATCGCAGAAGGAGTGAAGTCAAATCATAAACAACTTTGTCTTTGATCAAGTTTTTGAATAATCTATGGTATTCGCGTTTTGAATGTCGGCGAAGTTGCTATCGGAACTTTGGTGTTTGAATGTAGTTGAGTGGAATAGTTTCGTACTATAAATAAAACCATATTAAAATCAAGAACTGTTTTGTATCGCTTAAAAAGGCTGTTATTAGCAAATCGCGTGTAATATGTAAATTTAACTTTTGTTTATCTTCACTCCTACATCGATTGGAATAGGTTACGGAGTCGTTTAAGTCGTTCTTCTTATTTTCGTCGACATAAAGTATATCCGTTGAGTATCTTTATTTATGTTGTTACGTTGGTTTCCTCTCAGGAAATACCACTCCAACATTCCAATGTCAGCCGTAACGAATTAGTATCCCTATAATGTGACGTCCGTCCTTCCTTTTAAAAAATATCTCTATACTAATCTACGAAGATGCGTTTGAAACGGAAGGACAAACGATGCAAGCGAGGCGACATTAAATTATAAGCTAGAGACACACTAGTCACTACACTACTCATTATAGTGAGCCACTGATATTTCTTGATTGAGTTAGCAAAAAAATAAAAAACTAAATAAAGTGTATTGCATAATATGCAATGCATAATAATGTCGTAATAATAGAACAATGGCGAATCTGCTATTAGAGAGCTCACTTATATATACTACTTCTCAGTACAGTTCAAGTTATAATAAATATTGTGCTATGTAGAAACTAAACTTATGTGTTTTTTTATAAATACAAGCAGATCTTGGTAATATAGATGTTATGTCCCTTGTGAGTGTGACCTATAATGACGCTGTCCTATTTGAAACGGAATAGGGCCGTACAAATTCATTCAATTCACGCTATTTGGTCATTGTTAGTGCTCAGACAAGGTCCTAAGTCGGTAAAATGTGATGAAATGTCATGTTTACTTGAAATCCTATCATTTTAAAACAAAGCAATACAGCGAACAACACAAGTTACCTTCTCAGTACAACACAGTATCTCATATAAGACGTAAATGACGCAAAAATTATGCACCGCTGTAGAAAAATCCAATACCATTTAAAGAACAGGTTTTGCAACTTTAATAATGCCATAGAGACAATTACAGAAATATTTAAAAAAATATACCACATAAACGACAAGGAAATTCTTTAAAAAGTTTATATTCCTAGACTAATACGTTGCACAAATGCGAATAGTTACAATGGACGCATAACAATTAGTTATAAGCAATGATCAAAGAGACTGAACTGAACATAACATTTGCATATTTATTGAGAAATAACATTTACATTCGTTCATTAAACAAATGCAATACAAATATGTAGTCGAGAATGGTAAAGCTCTTCTGTGAAAACAAAATTGAAAGTCATCGCGCAATCACTCAGAAATCAACTCGAGAATTGTCAGAAAATGTGCAAAATTATATCTGCTCTTTATAAACATCGAAATAGCATATAAGTATAAACATTGCACTAGTTAGATCTTACAGAATTGATAAAATTGATAATTGTTAATTTTTAAAGAAATTCTTATTTTGAATGATCGCGGAGTCGTGGACGCAATCCTTTAAAAATTATACCTAACAAAAATATAATTTATAAAATAGTATGAATGTGTCAACAGCTAAATAACAGGAAGATATTGTTCATATCAATATTTTACGTGACTTTGTGATTCTTGGCAAAGCAATTGAATTGTATAAAAAGTGCTCCAAAAACTGAGTACTTTGTCCGACAGTGGTCTCGTCTGTTTGTTAGTACTTTTATGTCATAGATAGGCGGACGAGAACAGGGGCACTTGATGGTAAGTGGTAGCCCCTAGATAGTAGCGTCGTAAATTCTATCATTCCTTACATCAACAATGTTTCACTATAGTTTTAACTAAGACGTTATGTCCCTTGTGCCTGTAGTTGCCCTTCAAACCGGTACTTCTGCTTGATATATTATAAGTGCTATAATATAAATGATGAGTGGTTGGTATCTATCTGACAGAGCTGCACAAAGCCCTATCAAACTTCAAGTCCGACGTGCACTGTAACCTAACCTATTTTTATTACTTATGGCACGTTGATTAAACTATGCCCAATATCTTCAATTTCCAACGACAAATATACAAAGCTTCAATCTATCAGATACACTGATGATAAGTAAACGCAGATTACGAACATAATAAAGCATTCATTTATATATTTACATAGGCTGACGTTATTTACGACACTGAGATTATTAAAGTATAATAAATTATTGAGTTGATCATATGATAAAATTGTGCCTGTTCAAGTGTGAAACATTACGTGATAATATGCAAATTCATGGAAAGAGAAAAAGTGCACGACGATATCACACACAGCGGACTTGTGCAGTAAAAGTATATAATTAATTCATTATATGAGAACGTCGCCTTTTCATAGAACAATAATGAAGAGAGTCACGAGTGCAAATCGAAACAATACAATTTCGTTTTCTATTTCTTCCCGGGGGCATGTCCATTTACTAATTCCTTTGATTCCCGAGGGGAGTGAAAGTCGATTTAAAAGACAGTGGCATTTATACTAAAACACACACGGTAATCGTACTGTTGGATTACATGCTATATACACACATTAAAGTCTAAAACAAATGTAATTTAAAAAAAAGAACGTTACCCAAAAAAATATATACGCAAGTATTTGAGATGAGACCACTATGGATCTATATTAACTAAACGAATATAATAAAAGTTTTAGGTGAACACACATAACATATACAGACGAATTAAAACTTTATCACTTTTTTGAAGTCCTTTAAAAGGCAGTGATAAAACTATACTCTTAATAATATCTTTGATCTTCTTGGAAGTTTATTCGAAGTAGAGAAGAACAAACACGGGTAAAGCCGTAGTATAGATGTAGTTATAAAATAAAACAACACAATGTGTACTGATGAACTACTATTAACTTTCTAGCCTTTGATGTTCCGCTGCCGGAAAATAAGATGACAAAGAATAGAACGTCTAATAGTAGATGAGCGTTTTACATTCAAGCGATTAAATTTATAAGACCCATTCTTTGAAATCATTATCTATACTTATATCTATAAATATAATAAAATTGGAGTGTCTGGTTTTAATATTACAAAAAGCGCTTTTTACTTAATGTATGTGTATACACGGAATAAATATCAAAATAACATTTTTAAAAGTTTTGTCAGTCTGTCAGTTTGTTCCGGCTAATCTTTGGAAAGGCTGGACCTTAAATGACATATAGCTGATGTAATGAGGTATGTATGCGATGAGTGGTAACTTAGACTATCACAATAACTTTTTTGGGAAATTCAAACAAACACGAAAGTGCGGGCACAACTATTGGCTAGCAGTAAATCTGAAAGTAACTTTATATGTATGTCGGTCTGTGCTCTGTCACAGCCAAACAAATAAACCGAAATTGATAAAATTTCGAATGACAACTATATACAAGTCAATCATAGAAAAAAAAAAACAAAACAATTAATCAATATGATATTTTTTCAATGTAAAAGTTAGTTGGAACTATTTAGCAAAATAAAACAAAGAACAAAATATACTATATAGACTATGAATTATCCATAAATAAAATAAATAAGAGCTGATATTCGTGAGGTTTTAATATTTTTTACAATTTAGAGGTCTAACTATAGGCCATGATTCAGCGAATCAGTCAGCTCAGGGTTATTTTTAACAATAATATAGGTATTTTATATGGAACCTAATAATAAACCCGTTTCGGATCAACAAATATTGTATCTGTAAAAAAAATATTTTTAAGCTCCTTTCGATTCTATTACGATATGAGACTTGTAAGACACTTTACTATTTTTTTACGTCTTCACATAGTTATTTCATCTGCATCGTTAAGCATCTAAATTAAGATAAAATTAATGATATTATGATATATTGTATTTTATTATAATTCTCCAAAAACTAAAATATGCAGATTTTTATTTCGTCTCATAGCTTTAACTGTTCTAATCTATTTCGAAGTACATTAACTGGATCAACAACACAACAACGGACGCTTTACGATTTCGTTCAATAAAAACCATCTCTAATTAGCAATTATCCACGCCATTCGATCATTTTAGGTCCCGTAATACCTTATCGGAAACAACTTCCCACTTCGTTAAAAAAAGCCATCATTACTTTGAGAAGAAAGTTTTGTTTCAGTATTATCTCAATTCACGCAAAAACTACTGACCAGCTTGTCGGAACTTTCACGTGATAGCCCGTTCCATTAAGATGGATATTGGCTATATGAGTATAATGATTCTATATTGTATGTTTATAAGATACAGCTAAATGTGTCAACGTAATTGAAGAGAAAATCAGCTAAGCGTTTTATGGTAAGTTTCTAACAATAAATAAGAAAACTTTATGTGAAAATTGTTTGAATATCAAAAAAGCTTAAGCTCCAATTATCTACGACTGTATTTTATAAGTACTTGTAACTCCACCGAAGAATTATATCACCTGCAATGATACACATAAAACTATTGGCAAACTATCCATTGAAGATTAAAGCTGTTACTAATACTTACTGCTTAACTTCTTGTAATAAGAGTATATATAAAAATTATTGGATCACCTAATTGAACATTAAAAGATTGACACAGATATATTTTAATTAATAGACCAATAACCCTGAAGGTTTCACGAGTGGATTTATAGTGTTACGTTACAGTAAACTCAGTCAGGTGTAAAACGCTTTTGTTTGGTTTCACTCGGAAAAAAACTCTGTAAATATCGTGCAATCACAAGGACATTTAAACAAGTGTTCTGTAAAAACATTACCTATTTATAAACTATACATTTTAATCGACGAAATTTTATATAAAATTGAAAAAAAATATACGGAAACTTTATGTATGGCGGTTGGTTTCCACGACTTTGCAATTATAAACTATTGTTACAAAATGTTATAACAATAGCTTGTATTCATAAAAATTGCAGTCGTGAAAATCAAATCAATGATTAAACAAACGATTAACTTTTATTATTTTAAAATAAAAGAATTAGGTATATACAAGAATCCAAGCATTTTTAGACGTTTATTTCAAATAGATATGGTGTTTTTATCACTTCGATGGCGTTTAAAACGCAAACGTGTAAAGTGATTCGAAGTCGACAGTAATTATAGGAACCGTACGTGATAAGTATTTCGTGGTTGTAGTTCAAGGTGGTGCTCTGTTTATTAAAAAAAATAACATGTGAGTAAACGTAGGTCAAATCTTGCAACTAACTTTCAAACCAGTCTCACATAACTGAAATGATATTTCCCATTTTTGGTAATAGTGACAATACAACCTACATATTTAAATTGCTTTTTTTTATTGCTGCAATATAAAGTTTTGTATTGAAAAAATTAACATACAAAGCGGTTGGTATATGTGTCAGCAATTCTTCTATTCCTACAAGTCGTTGTAAGCGTTATAGAATAATAAGACAGTATTGAGTTAATAAGGAAACAGTGAGATTAAGATCATTTATTAACTTAAACAAGAGAGAAGGGCTTGCTTGCTAAAGCAATGAACATTTACATTGACTTGTTCAATAACGAAAGTTGGCGCCAGACGTTTTATTAAATTTGAGTCACATATAAACTAAAATCATTTAGTTTCTTCGTATTTTAATTAAGAATTGATTATATGTAGATTTATTTAAGATACGTGTTTTATTCATAGGACACGTATCCTATGAATAAAAGTACGACTAGATTATATTTAAATAGTTCTTGTCACTGATAGAAATATTCAAAAAATAATCCTTTAAAAAATACAAGTTAAACCTAATGTTAACGACACTATAACGCGAAAACAAGTTTAGGGCAAGAACTCGTATACGAAAGGTTATTCTGTGAGTATGAACTCGAAACTCACCGCATAACACAAAATTGAAATGTCAAAGGGTAAAATGCAACATGATCATTAAATATGAAGAAAGGGCGTATAAAATAGCGTGTGACTGTAAGTCGATTTAAAACATTTCATCTAGATACAAAGTGAAGTTCTTATAGTGAATAGTGATGAAACCTCATGAACATTATACTTTAAATATCTTCAAGTTGGTTAATTTACGTAGGAGGAACTAATACTCATACGATTTTATGTCACGTTCGTCTTGAATATAAATAATACACGTATAGAAAACAAAGTATATTTTTAGCATAAATGGCATTATATTCATTCATGTTTACTTCTAATGTAATAAATAAAAATTTTGCAAATGTTATTGTGAATTTTTTTTATCTTGTAAATATTTAACCAGCCATCCTTTCACCGTATATAGTATAGGGCGTAATATTTTTTCAAATTAAATATTCAATTAAAATCATTTTCTTGCAAAATGTGAGAAAGAGTTACATTACTAAAAGAGTGATGGACGTAGAGGGAGGTTGAGGAATAGGACGACCATAGAAAACATCGATGGGTGAGTGAAGGAGAATACAAGAAAGATGGATTTGAACGACCTGATGATAAAATAAGAGGAGAATAGAAAGAAAAGACGTCAAATAGATTGGCCACGGCCAGTGACAAGAGGAAACAACATAGTAATGTAAAATGTTACCAAGACGAGACCATATGACTCGCACTGTCAAAAAGTTATCATCCCACTTACAGCCATATAAAACACTACACGCCCTTACTCTACAAGACCAATTTCACAAACTCTACACCTTAGTCGAAATATGTGGTTCAGCAGATGCAAAATACTTTCGATTTTGAGTGTTAATTTATTCACCTTAGAAAATATGTCACAAATAAGTATGTAGGCGTACCAGTAACTTGTTTTATTTGCGCAACGTAATTAAAATTCAATGATGATTAATGAAGTTGAGACAAATATTTATTAGGTAAGGTATCGTTTTAATAAGTAATAATAAGTAATAAGCCGTAGATTCGTTCCTGAACCGGACTTATTTTTTTATCTGATTAGACAGGTAGTTAGGAATATTAGGCCATTTATTATTCATTATATAAAAGGGCTTAATTACTGATACTATTAAGAATAATTGTATCAGTAATTTTTTAAGCACATCTCATTCTAAGTAAGACATATTTATAGAATATAAAATATGTCTTACATCTCAGTTTAGCCGAAAGGGCAAAGAACTAACCTAACCGTTTTTGAAAGCGCGTTGCTGTAGTCGATTATACGATTCTAGATTTAAATACAATTATTATCAACCGGAAGTGAAAGAGTTATCTCGAATTATCATTATCTCCTAATAGCCCAATCGTTGATAAATCGAGATCTACCCAACTACGGACGAGTTATCATAAGAACTTAACTGATACGAAAACCAAAGTAGCACACTTGAATCTACATATTTTAATTATCTAAAGAAACCATTTGGCGCCTCTGTATCTTTGTGACACGTAATTAATACTCCTTGAGGTAGATTGTGGTTATCATTAATTGATAACTAGAACTAACAATAACATATCGTCATATATTTTCCAGAGCTGCATGTGGGACACAAGTGTAGAATGACTTGGTGTACTGATTTGCCATATATCTCATAGTTGTAGATTTTTTATTGAATTTGTAAAGTTTGAGTTATTGGATTTTATTGGATATTATTCTATTGACCATTTCTTATTACAGAGAGAAACTAACATAGGAAGATATAAAAAATTGCATAAAAATTATAATAGTGATCTCTTAACTTGTCCAATTTGAATGTTATCAATTAATTATTAAACAATGTTTAACATGACGAATATGGCAAAACTTTGATACCTGACAAATTCATAATAATTTTTCTCAACACCAGACTGTTGTTCCATTATTCATTTTTATCCATCACTAACAACTCTATCATATACTTATAATGTTTTCATATAAACTAATTAGCTTACAACCACAACTTGGTTTGAAATTAACAGACATATGTATACTATGCGCAACCATCTAAAGGAATTTTTCACACAGAATTGATAAAACATTATCAGTTTTTGAAAATAGTTTATACCCAATATATAACTGAAGCATAAAGCATTCCATAAAGTAATAGATAGAAATATTTAAAAAATGTAGTACTTTTTCTTTATAGCATAAAAATTTTAAGTTTCAAAATAAAAAAAAATATAAGGTAAACATTTGTAAATAAGTTAGCATAGCTGATTACCACTGCACTTTTATGTTTTCAGTAATAATAATGAATACTAGTAAGCAATTGCGTATGTTTTCTTAGTTTGCACACCTAAAACTGGAACACAGAAGTATTTGGCTGTGTATGAAACATAGTATTAACTGAAAAGCGCATGATATAAAATCTAACTTACTCAAAGTCCTGCTGCCCGTGGGTTCAATAATACAAAAGTTACATAAATCAATTTAAACATATTTTGTATAAATATATAATCTACTTATTTATTTGTGAGTGCAGTCAACTATGTACCTAATACACACTTATTTAGGTAACTGTTTATTTTGTATTATAATTAAATCCCACATTAAGCAAGTTTGTTTAAAACAAAAGAATAAATTAAGTTGATTTAGCGTGTTTAGTTAAATTTAATAATGCTTTGAAACTATACTCAGAAAATATTTACATAAACGTTGACTTTACAGGCTTATGAAACATGGGTCAATGACACACATTATTTTTTTTATTTATCTACAAAGAAAGAGGTGAGGACATGCTTGGTGAGGGATCCTTTGTATATTCGCTAACTTACTCATTTGTAAGATGTATTTGTGTCTGACTGACTCAGTTCTGGTAGCATTGACCTCGGTTGAGTTAAATAGTTACAATTGCGATGAATCAATGATACAATGAACTTAGCGGCAGTTAAAGTTGGAAGATCAAAAGGTCAATTACACAAAAAAAATTATATGATCTTACATGTCTGTTATATTCAAATTATTCGATTTAATATTATTCGGTGATTTTATGACGTCATTTATTCAACTTATATTTTGTCAATCTTTATTTATGTTCATGTGATAAGAAATTGTTTTCTATAAAATTGCTTAAGCACTATGGTACAATTTGCATAAATATAAACTTATCATACAATTTACATATATTATTCTAATTGAAGTAAATCAGTTTTGTTAAATGGAGTTAATTTCCAAATATAGAAAACTTACACAGAATTCATTGTTTACCTATTCATATTGCTAGTATAGGTAAAGTACTACAAATCAACTGTAAACAAACCATCTAAGAATACCATTATAGAACGCGGGTGGCCTTCCGTATTATGCGAAACTAATTAACTGAGATATCATATAAGGAAATGACACTATATACAAGGTTAACATTATGTACCAAAATATAATTTAGGTATACAATAGCATACTGTTAGTAAATGCTGTACATACCAATTGCCACTTGGACTTTCGTGTGGGGTCCGCGATCGTAATCAGGAGTCTGTGGATCATCTGCACTGTCCCTTCGTAATACACCAAAGCCGATTCATAGTTTCCCATCAATGCCATTTCCCGTGCCAGCTTGGTGTTCTCGCAAATTTCGCCAACAGACACTGCCATTATTGTCATTCCCGCTGCGTACATATAACGATTCTTTCAAGAAAATACAATTTTTCTACTTGGAGATAGAATCGCGTGTGACAATCAGTAATCCAAGAACACTTCTCATTTTTAATATCGAACACGACCCGATTCCATCGATTATTTTGGTTTCATCTATAGCTATGATACTTTTTTAATTTTAATAATATATTATCTCATGACGACTAGAAATTTTGTAAAATGATATTCATACTTCTCAGACAAAACAAACTTTATCAATTTTATTCGACGACTGTTCACATCACAATCACACACTGACACACACTAATAGCTCATAAACAGTGTTGCCTTCGTATAAATAAAAACGTTATTTGTATTTAAAATCATAAAACAATTCGTTTTAAAATAAAATTATATTTTTAGCATTTAAGTTAGCTAATAAAATATAATTTATTAATATTTATTTTCTACAAAATTTAAAAGGACTTTTATTACAGTACCTTAAGTAAAAACTTTCAATAAATATGTGGATCAATGTGACTGTCACCTAACACGTCAAATTGATAGTTTCACCAAATTTTAAAATTAACGTGAGATTATATTCGTATAATTATTTATCGTCTTCTATAAGCTTCTATTAAATATAAATAAATCATAATAATTGAAAAAAACTACTTAATGTATATGTATTTTTTTACGTTCATATATGCGAGTATGAACTCATTGATTTTTCTATATGCTTAAATTAATATTTATAAATTCTTTTTTTTATGGAATAGGTTTGTGGACGAGCATATGGGCCACCTGATGGTAAGTGGTCACCATCACCCATAGACAATGACGTTGTAAAAAATATTAACTACCTGTTCCTTACATCGTCAATGCGCCACTACCCTTGGGAACTAAGATACTATGTTCCTTGTGCCTGTAGTTACACTGGCTCACTCACCCTTCAAACCGGAACATAACAAAACTGCGTACTGTTGTTTAGCGGTAGAATATCTGATGAGTGGGCGGTACCTACCCAGGCGGGCTTGTACTAAGCCCTACCACCAAGTAAAAATATGAAGTTCTTAAAAATATTTTTAAGTTCTTATATATTTCTATTAAATTAAATACTTCATCATAGTAACATTGCAGAATACCGTTCTATCAATGTGGATAATAATAATTTGTAAAACTAAAATTAATATAAATATATTTGAGTAAGACTTTTTCATTTAATCCACCATTATTTCATGAAAATAATATTTACTTAAAATTTGAAATTAAACTGTTTCTTCTTCTTATATAGTAGACTACGCAAGTAATACGTTTTTTTTAACATATGATAAACGTTAATTAGCAAGGCTAATTTTTTTTCTTTAATAAATGTTTATTTAGCAAGTTGCCAAAGAAAATATGGAGTAAACATCATTTAGTGGCAACATTTTAGATTTAGCACACACATGCATAGCAAGTGTATGCGACACGAGATAAACACCCACAGCTGCACACACGGATGATGCTCCATTAGCCTTTTGTTTATCTATTTTAGAGCATCTTTGATCTTATAGAATGTTTCGTTTATTGATCATATAACGAAAATGTATGCAAATGAAAATCTATAATGATTTATCTGATTCATATATTTTATTACTTTAAGATCTGAAGAATAGGTCACAGAAGACGGAACACTTTGGTATGTCCAGCACTCCAACGTCGCTCTGAAAGGGTTACCTGCTATAAATATTATAAAGTTAAATTCTTTTAACAAAAATAAAACATACCTCGTAACAATAAACATTATATTGATAGCCATAAGTATTATGTATGTAATTGAATATAAATACATTTCTCAGTTATACAGTTTGAATAGTATTTACAATAACAATTATGTATTTTCTCGGAAATAGTTTGCTTGTTACAAAAAAATAATATATTAGTGTTTTTAAGAGTCTACCACGACATTTATTATGACAATACTTATATCTATGTATACAATTTTAGATTTTAAATAAATCTTTAAATTATATCCAGCCAATATTATATGAAATTATTTGTTCACATAAAAAAAAATCTTTAAGATGATTAAATTGATTACCTTTGGTTTTTGGCGCTTCCATATTCTAAAACAAATTAGTGATATCTTGTGCTAATATATGTTTAATAATGAGTGAAAACAATAAAAATCCTGTCTTGTACATTCAATAATATGATAATTATAATAAGTAAGACTTTTTACACCATTCTATCATCTAATTCCACTAATTAAGCCTGATAGAATATTTCTTAGCTATACAAATAAAAAAAAATTGAATATATTTATTCTTTTATTTGGTAGCATGATATTTATATTTATGATTTCAACTTTCGGTTAAATTAACACCCAAAGAGGGATGTTAATTTTCACTATCATAAATCGGGCACTAGGTGTTTTATCGTTAAACAATAAAATCTATAAACATAAATTATTACATTTCTTAAAAACAACTGAGTAAACAATTAAATTATATTAATACGCAGTACATGACATATAAAATCTACAAACGGAGCACAATCGAATACATAATATACATACATTAAATGTATCGGTGAAAATCATTTTAGCACCTAAACATAATTCGAATGTCATAGATAAATAATAGACAAGAACAAAGACTAGTTATTATTAATCTATGATAACAAATATGGCGTCGATGTATTAAAACCAAATACCAGACGATTTTGTACTCCAATCACATGGAAATTAAGTTGAAATTTATATATGAAGATAAACAATAACAAATGACTACACATATTAAATCGTTGTTTAATAAATAATAATTGCGAAAAGTGAAATAACGTATGGCTTTACTTACATGAATATTATTTAAAAGCTACAACTAATACAGTTACAACAGACAACTGTAATATTGCGAAAGCTCCACTTTTAACACTATTTATGTACTAGGTTTTATATAACAAACATTTAATAATATCTAATGAAATAATGAGAAAATAAAAATAATATCAATAGCTAATATGATTACATTTGCTAATGTCATTTTATTAAACAAATGTTAGCATTGTATATTTTTATGAATTAAACAATTAACATAGCTATTGATTGCTAGTAAAAAAAAAACTACCGAAAATATTTACACTCTAAATTTGAATTTGTAGTAAATTAGAATTACTTGAAAAAACTTTTACATCTCAAGCTAAAACTATAATTACAATTTTCTTGCTGATCTATAACGGATATAATGTAAGCCTTAGAAGACAAAATATGCATTCATCGAATATTTGTTGAAATGATATATTTCGACAAGATTTAAAATGGTTCATATGAATTTACCAGCATGTAAAAGTATACATTATGAATACTCTTAAATAGCCTTAAGTGTAATTTTCATAACTGCATAATATACAAAGATCTCCATAAATACATTTATCACATATATTGTATGGTCCAAGACTTTACATAAATCGGATTGGAGATAGAACTTTAGAACACATCGCTTAATCTTAAAATATTTTGCACACAATTTATCTTTTTTTTTATTTCGGATGGATGATAAAATACTAAAAAGTATTTTTTGTGTATAGTCCCTTTAACATTTATTATGAGCAGATACAATCAAGTATTCATCCTCTTGTCTTTGTTCCAGAGGTTTTTTTGTTACAGCAACATTTTTACTCAAGATTTTGATGATAGTACTTGAACATGCCACATTTTACTTTACACAAGCAAAGTATTTTGTTATAGTGCTGTGTATAAAGGTATCCTTTATTGACACAATAGTTTGTACAAGTTTCGTTGTTATTTTTTATTCCATTGACTAAAATTATAAAATAATAGCATTTTACCATAAATCATTTTTATTATTTTTATTTTAATATTGACTTTATTTTAATTTTGAATTGGATTGTAATGTAATTTTTGATTGCTAATACAATCTTTTCTTGAAGTAAGAAAAAATGATCGAAATTAAACTCAAATCCTTCAGAAGCTATGAAGTTTTTTAAGATATTGAATAAATCTGTTTAATTAAACAGTATCAACTTTTTATTTACAGTAATAATATTCCATTTGATGATATTTATATTTAATATATTTCCACAATTAAATAATTTTACCACACAAAGTAGAACAGAAATTTCACCCAAATTATAAGAAGTTTCTTGTTAAGAATAATTTTTTTTTTAATTCAAAGGAATATAAAGAGTCCTCTCCATCGTTAGAGTAATTATATGTTTGGAACGCATAAATGGATATATATTTTTTTTACTTATTATTACCATTCATGATCATCATCGTTTTTTAATTAAATTGAATCAAAGCTGAATGAAGCTTAAATAAATACTTCTTTTATATCAGAATGTGCGTTTTAATTGACATTACTACATAACTTTTAGCACAACTAACAAGCTATCAATTTATTTATTCAGAGAGCAAGCAATTAAGCATAATTCTTTCATCCTATGTAGATAACCCTCAAACCCAATAAAAAAATGTAGCACAAATTGCAGCATTATCTAGAAAGAAAATGTTTACAACATCTGATTATAAACTTGTTGGAAATATGTGTTCGCAACCGTTTACTTCAGAAAGTTACGAACAATTATTTAATATTGCGACCATTTTCGTTGACAACTTAAGGTTATTACACAAACATTTGTTACCAACATTTGTGGTCAACACAATATTTCCAATTTTTTCTTGCGGAGACTCAGCTCTAGCACCATGCCCTTTTACAGAATTACAAGTATTTCTATTAACATTGGAAATACAATGTATAGTATGACACAAATTAGATGTAGCATCGGAAAATGCAATGTAATGAAAATAAAACCGATTACTGCCGATTTACACAACCAATACAAATAGCTCCCTATCGCGCTATTCGACGCTATTGGTCGCTATAGATTCTCGCGTCAGAGAAAGCAAGTGCATGTAAATCGACGCGTCAAATTGACGAATATATTGGGTCATATGATATTACAAGTTATTACGTTTGTGTAAAGATCATATTCGCATCAGAAATAAATTTTGACAATTTGGGATAGCGTACTCAATTCGGATGTGATCGGTTTTACGAATTTTGCCGAAGCGACATCTAACTTGTGTCGTACTATACGTACATTCGACAGCAATTCAAACAGTTATATCCACGTTTTCTTTAGGAGCTGGCGGCAGTACGTGGATTTGCTTGGCCTTGCCCGCGTGGTACACTTGACCTGGACTGAAGGGTTCTAATCTTGGATGAGCTGATATATCTTTCTTTGGATCTGTAAAATATTTCAAAATTACAAATTAAAGCGTCTTTTCTTTGTGAAATTCTCTCGTTCTCCACAGCTGTGTGGCATTTTCGGACCGCTGGTAGATTTTTTTAGCAATCAACAAGCAAGGGTTATACTTAGATATAACCCTTGCTTATTGATGGCTAAAAAAATAATTCGCTCTATAATAAAATTCCGCAGACATTTTTAACTTTGCCGTTTAGTAAATTCAAATCGTTTGTAAAAAATACATTGGTAGAAACAGCATATTATTCAATACAAGATTTTATAGATGATAAAAAAGCGTGGAGCTAATGCCTGTTGACTTCCACGCGGGATATATTAATTTAAATAATTGTATTTAACTGACATGACTTTGTATTTTTAAATGTTAAAAAAGAGTAACTACTGAGTTTCTTGCCTGTTCTTCTCGGTAGAATCTAGTTTCCGAATCGATGGTAGCTTCACTTAATTGTAAAATGACGATTCAAAAGTCCTTGTAAAAGCCTACTTGAATAAAGTTTATGTTGATTTGATTTTGATATAGAGTAAATAATTTACTTTGATCATGAATAATATGTATCATTTTTTATAATTGATAGTTAAATGAGTATATCTTCGCAATTTTTTATACCTCCACCTGTAGTGGCCGTGTCAGAAATATTAGGTATATTATGTACTAGGGTAGTTTTACCTCGCGTGTTGGCAGCGATGTACTTGGACAGCCTGACAGCGGGGAGCGGCAGGTAGCCAGCGCCCAGCGGCATCACATCCAGAGACACGCACTGACCCTCCGTGGAACTGGACTCCATCGTTATCACGCCTGTTGATAAGCATTACATGAAGTTCATCTTATTTTAAACCGACTTCAAAAAGGAGGAGGTTATCAATTCGTCTGATTTTTTTTACTTCATAACTTCACTGAATGGACCGATTTTGATTTTTTTTTTAAACTATATGTTCATGTAATTATATATGTTTAGGAATACAGTAATAAAACTCAGAAGCAGACCTTTGCAGACTATTAAGGCTGACTTAACACTAAAATGTTATGTTATTAGAAAATTGGAGATTGTATTTGTTTTTCAATAGACCTGCTAAAGACTAGCAGCTGTATATATATGTTGGATACAAATGACACATACATCTAGATTAATTGTTAATAATTAATGTTTCTAACCTGCAGTACGCCCAAGTACTGCCCACATAGTTTGATCAGCAAGCACTTCATACATTAAGGAGGTGTGTTCCGTTTCATTTACCTAAAAATAAAAAAATAATCTTTTTAAATTTTGAGGTAATTGTGTATTTTTATCTGGACCCATGTGAATTAGTTCCAATTACTTTCATCTTATTAAAAACATGCTACATAATGTCAAAAATAATAAATCAGTATTCAGATAATTTATATACGGATTCATTCGAGGTGACCCAGTGGTTCAAACACATCTTAAATGATGATTGCAGGTTCATTGAATCTTCATTCGGTGAAGGAAAACATCATGAAGAAATGTGTATCCACCAATCAGCATTGGCGCAGCATGGTGGAATAAACTCTAATCCAAAGGAGAGAAGGCCTTATCCCAGCTGTATATATAAAGGATATCAAATATGTACCCACCCTCTGCACATTTAACTGCAAACAGCAAACTTGCGACGCCCTGCAAAAGTCCGAACCTTTCCCCGGCTCCAATTTCGTCCTAATAACAAACAGCGTCGTGTAATCCTGAATGTCGAATGGACAAGAGAATCTTCTGGAAGTTTCCTCTTTGGCCGATTTCAGGCGATAGTTCACTGAAAACGTGGCTTTCATCGGCCCAGCTTTCACTAGCGGATCTTTGAGTAGCTCCCACATGAATGATGCAGTTGTACCATCTGACGCTACCACCTGGAAATCATATTGAAATTATTTTATGGATTTTTTAATTTATGATTTAGTATATATTTAATAATAATGTGGGAAATATTATTATTCTTACGATAAACATATTTCTAATTCACTTTTTATATATGTATTACTTTTTGCAATATATTATTTTACAGATTTGATTGGGGGCAGAAACATATATCAAACCAACCTACATAGGTATTATACCTTTATCAGTTAACAAATCAATATTTCATTGATTTGTTCCAGTGTCAAGAGAACCCCACATCCAATATTGGTTAACAGCATCATCATCATCATTTTGTTGGGAATGGTTTACTTTGTCAATATTAATTGACCAAATGGAGCTCTTGATGGTAAGTGGTCACGCTTGCCATCAAGAGCGCCCTTTGGTCAACTAACTTTCAGATTTAAATTAATCGACCGTGTGTACATCGGTTTTTATGGGTACGCCACTCTGAGGTCCCGGGTTCGATTCCCGGCCGAGTCGACGTAGATTACACATTAGTTTTCTATGTTGTCTTGGGTCTGGGTGTTTGTGGTATCGTAGTAACTTCTGATTTCCATAACACAAGTGCTTCAGCTACTTACATTGGGATCAGAGTAATGTATGCGATGTTGTCTCATATTGAAAAAAAAAAATCAACTTTGATCTTTATGTTTGTTGAAGAGTATGAATGCGTTACCCAAATTCCTTTGTCATGTAGGACAATGGACTCACCAGATCCCCAGCGTTTTTGGGGTTCAAATCGGACACATTGTTGTTCGCGTCACAGTCTAAGCTGGGGTCGGTGAGTAGGAAGTGTAGCGGATGCGCGACGGTCGACTTCAGCGTGATGTGCACCAGCTTCCTGGTGTTGGAAGTCAGGAGGCGCCAGGAGGCTGACATGGGCGGCACGAAGTGCAGCGGCACCTCCGTGGCTGACTCCCACCATGGACAGGTCAGCCACACCTGGAATATACACATATAGACTTAATTTTTATTTTTATTTTGTTGGTATAAATGAGATCTATGAATTAATAATTGGACCTGCTGACTGACTCAATTATTGCTACATTGTATTTATCAGTACTTTTTATTTATTTTCACTCATATAATATTACATTTTTAAATATAAAATACAAACATATATAAAATATATTTAAAAGTATAAGATACAGAGGCCAACCAGTGGCGGGAACAGGGTCCAAGCCACCGGTGGTCAGGGCTCCAAAGAGAGGAACTTCCTCAGAGGAACTTATCAGTACTATTATTTTAGTATCAAAACATGTGTCTGAATAAATAGCAATATAATAATAATATAATAAGTATCCTATTTAAACATGAAATAAATTTAACTTAAACAAACCTACCTACATATTCAAAGAGGCAAGAGATTAATTAACAATATGATTTAGAGAGTCGAACGAAAAAAGAAAAATACAACGACGTAATAAAAATACCATAAATAGACGATGACAAAGATATACAGAAGATTCAAGTGCTTGAAGGAGACAACTTGAATAGAATACATTTCGATTGTGATTTTTGGACAAAAATGATGTGTTTAGGATGTAAAAAGAGCCGTGGGGCCCAGCGGTTAGAATGCGTGTATCTGAACCGATGATCGTGGGTTCAAACTCAGACATGCACAACTCAAACTCAATATTCACTGAATATTCATGTGCTTAATTTGTGTTTATAATTCATCTTGTGCTCAGCGGTGAAGGAAAACATTGTGAAGAAACCTGCATGTGTCATTTCAAAGAAATTCTGCCACATGTGCATTCCATGAACCCGCATTGGAATAGCGTGGAGGACTATTTTCCAAACCTTCTCCTCAAAGGGAGAGGAGGCCTTAAGCCAGAAGTGGGAAATTTACAGGCTGTTGTTGTTGTATGTTATTTATTTATTTATTTTTTTTATGAGTTAGGTGGCAAACGAGCAGGAGGCTCACCTGATGGAAAGTGACTACCACCGCCCATGGACATCTGCACCAGGGGCTTGCAGGTGCGTGGCCGGCCTTTAACTTTGCCGTCTCGTAAATTCAAATCGTTCATAAAAAATACATTGGTGAAAAAGGCGTATTATTCGATACAAGATTTTGTAGATGATAAAAAAGCGTGGAAATAATACCTGTTGACTTCCAGGCAGGATATATTAATTTAATAATTGTATTAACTTAAAAATTAACTTACATGACTGTATTTTTTTAAATGTTGAAAAAGAGTAACTACTGAGTTTCTTGCCGGTTCTTCTCGTTAGAATCTACTTTCCGAACCGGTGGTAGCTTCACTTAATTTTTAAATGACGATTCAAAAGTGCTTGTAAAAGCCCACTTGAATAAAGTATACTTTGATTTTGATTTTTAAGAAAGGAGCACGTTCTTTTCTTGAAGGTTCCCATGTCGTATCGGTTCGGAAAAACCGCCGGCGGAAAGTAGTTCCACAAAGTGGTTGTGCGAGGCAGAAAATGCCTAAGAAATCGCTGTTGTGGAATGTAAAAAGTAAGTGTTTACTCACAGTGTGTTCGATGCTTTTCTCCCTCTTCGGCTGCAAGATCGCGAACAATCGCAGCTGTATCCTCGTCGTCTGGAACGGGCCGATCGCTTCTATGGGTATGGACAGCTCGCGGGACATCGCCGAATGCTCGTCAGCGAAGCGCATGTGAAGGCCGGTCGAGGTACGCAATTCGATTTTCGCATTCTGAAAATTTAAACAAAACTCATGTCTTTGACCTTCAAGACTATGTTTTTTAAAAAATATGAAAGAAATTCTATGATAACATGAAAACTTATGCACTTTGCATGTTCGAGAAAATTGTTCTAGAAGTTATAGAAATTCTTTCATGAATGAATGAAATGAATGCTCGCTAAGCCAACAATAAGTGTGAAGTCGGTCAAAATAGTGTGAAGTTATACAGTTTATTTTATTATAAAAAAATAATAATCGTGATTTATTTATGTTGAAATTAGTGAGCGAGTGTAAAATTCCATTTATCATAATAACAACTATTATAATAGGAATATTATTATAATTAATTATTTGCATGCAAATTAAATATATTTGTAACTATGACGCAGAATTAGAAAATCGCACGCACGTACAAATAAATGCGTGCGCGCAGCTATTTTAATAATTATTAAAACAACTCGATGGATTAACGGATAGATGAACGAAATAATTATCAGAGAAAATTTTAAAACCAACAATAAAATTGTACATTTGTTTGTGAAACACCAACCTCCTCGATCTTCGAACTGCCACTGTTCACCACAAGCTCCATCTCTTGTTCCAATCCTGCCACCAAATCCTTCTTCGCTTCCACTTTATTCAAATACACACTGACACCTTGGGTTTCCACCTCATATCCCATTTTACTGGATACCAGGGCATTGGACAAAAACTCCAATTTACCCTCTATAACCAACGATATCTGTCCCAACTTGAATTTACCGCACTGCTTGGCTATATATTCAACGGTTATATCATTTAAACCTGGTTTTATTATTATATCGTCGGCAGAGAAGCACGTTTCGTAATTATTTCTCACTGTGGCGGATGGTTTCCTATACTTGCTGCTATCCGAACGCTTCAGAGTGACTTTGGGGTTCTGACATTCTACCGTCGCTTTCTGGAGTGTTTTATCCTCTTTGTAATGTAGTTTAGATGTAATATTCATTGGATTCAATAACGGATTTTTAGGTTTTAAATCATCTAGTCTTATACTGAAATAAAGAATATTTATATTAATATAATAGATTTATCTTTTTAAACATACGACAATAGGCTATTTGACTGGTTTTTAAAATCCATTTTATATTATTAAGTAGAGGTAGAAACCCAGTAAAAGTTGATTTTTTTTTCTAGTTCATATTTGCCGAAAAATATCATATTAAAAATTCCATATTTAAATAGCGCACCAAAACGCTACTTGGACAATATGGCGCTGCAATGGGGTCAGTGACGTCACTTTGCTGTATTTTAATCAATGGTATATATAGTAGAAAAGCAAGGTTTACAAGAAAGTGACTTCATCATAAACCTGGTCAATCAGGAGCGTTTTGTGTCACATGACAAACGTTTGAAAAAATACATTTTTATTTATTGATTTTTGAATAAATTAAGTATTATTTTCAACTTACGTTAGTAAATAACCCTTTTTAAACTCATAATATACACTGATTACAATAATTCACCATTTATTTTTCGCATTGTCAAATAGCCTATTATCTATGGGAAAGGGCATGGAAGACATGAAATGGCAATTAAAATCATATTACATCTTATCTTTATCAGATAATATCATATTTTAGGTTGTAAAAAACTGACTTGTTTAACTTTGATAAAAAGCATATTTTGTGGTGCAATTTTTGGGCATATAGATCAGAAATGTCAGGAAATGTGTTGGACTATAATTGGAGAGCATTATATCACGAGCGTAAAATCTGGTTAAGCTTACCTAGTAATTAAATTATTCGATTCACTTTCTGTAGTATCGTCCGGGGTCGACCTCCTCGGGGAGTTGGCCTGCGAACCTACACTAACACTTAAATCAGTCTTATTATTCTTGACGGGCGTCCTCTTCTCTGCCTGTTTGTCTTGGTACGCCTCCACGCTGATGGCCGCGCGGGTGCAGTTCACATCCTTGGGCATGTGGCTCTCGACCACAAAGCGACATTGTATTTTATTATCTGTGATGTAGACACCACGTTCGGACGGTATCAAAGTCGCGGAGACTATTTGGAAGCAGTCATTGAGCTCGGTCAGAACTGTTTCCTGTTTATCGGCGAGATTTTCCCGGAGGGATTTCATCATTTCTTCGAAATAAAAATTCCTGACTAGAATCTCCAATTCGGCTGTACAAGCTATTCTAGCAGAGAGCTTAGTATATCTGAAATATATTGAATTATATTAAAATTGCTATAGTGACTTTCTTCCGATTCTTTACTTATATTATCTTTTATGAGATTGTTATGCGTTGAGTATTTTAGCAGTTAATAATGACTCGAAGTATTCAGAATCACACATGTTAAAAATTATTATTGAGTTTATGAATTCTGAATTTGGATGTCTCGAAGTGATTTTTCTACTTTAATTTCAATTTTCGTATTGACAACATTAAAATTTTTAAATAACTTTGCTCCAAAAAAAGAAAGGATGTAAACCAAAGGACAAAGGTGTATTGGTGGATTCAATCATTACGAGGCGTTACCGAATAGAAAGTATTACTAGCGCAAAACATGAGTAGAGACTGTGAGTGGAGGAGGGGAGGGGGGGGGGTAAGGTGTGGGTCAGACCTGTCGTCGTCGCGCATGCGCCTTGCGGCGGCCACGAGCTCGAGGCGCGTGTGCGCGGCCAGCTCGCGCCAGCCCTGCTCCTCGTACGAGCGCAGCGCGTCCGTGAGGAACACCAGCGCCTTGCCCGCCTCGCCCAGCTCCGAGTAGAACGCCGCCAGCTCGCGACCGATGTGCCGCGCGAACCTGCCGCACCATACCCATACCTCACTCGCGAATTCATCTCGACTTAGCGATTTGTTACAATTGGCATTTTTAGACATCAAATAATGATGATATGTATTTTTAAGTGTATTATTAATAATAGTGTGACAGTAGATAGTTAAGCGAAACAAGTACAAATTATCAATATCATTATAGTACGACACAACTCAGATGTAGCATCGGCAAAATTCGTAAAACCGATCACACCCGAATTGAGTACGCTATCCCAAATTATCAATATTTATTTCTCATGCGAATATGATCTTTGCACACACGTAATAACTTGTAATATCATATAACCGTCAATTTGACGCGTCGATTTACATGCACTTGCTTTCTCTGACGCGTGAATCTATAGCGACGAATAGCGTCGAATGGCGCGATAGGGAGCTATTTCTATTGGTTGTGCTATTTCTATTTTCATTCCATTGCATTTTCCGATGCTAAATCTAATTTGTGGCGTACTATACATAAATAATATAAAATAATAAAACAAAAACAAAAGTAACAAAAACATTAATTTTCGGACTTACCTTAACCTTCCAATATGCTTGTACGTTCCCATAGCGAGCTCGGCCAACTCCAAGTAGTACTGTTGGAAGCTGTTCCTACTGCACAATGCCTCCTTCAGTCTGTCCGTCGGACTCTGTTGGTTGTTGGGCTCGCTGTCCCCCATGCCGGCAGACAACATCACCACCAGATGCAACTGCTCGGACGTCGGGTCTGACGAACCAGGCAACAGGCCACAGAGCTTACCGAGCTCGTGCAACTGGAATATATTACATGTCTTTAAATTTAAAATTGAAAACAAAACAAACATAGAATTAAAAGCTACTTTACGATGTTATACAAAGACTAATTCTATACTTTTAGTCCAGTCATTCAAGACAATTAATTCATTATAATTCCAAAAGTTTTCAAATTTTTATGTAAGGTGGGGAATGGTATTAAAACAAACTATAAAATTTTGCAACCTGTTCTGCGGTCCGGAACATTGTTAAAAATGCAATAAATGATAATTTGCTCTGTTCTTGAGACCAAAATTCCAAAAGTTCTGCAAAGTTGGAGTGGTGTTAAATATATTATTTTACATCACGTATCAAATTTGCAATCAATTTAAGTGTACGAAACATTTTTTTTATTAAAAATTAATGTTTTTCTTTATTAAACTGAAGGAAAATGTTCCAAAAGTTCTGCAAATTTGACAGATGTATCGGAAAAATATACCGAACGATTGTCTAAATTTGCAACCTTTTATGTTGACCGGAACATGTTTATTTATAATTCTTTTTAATTCGTGGTCATTTTTTCGAGTAAGGTGGTCTCGGAATAATTACAAAAGTTTTGAAACTTTGTTGCAAACTTCAAAAACATCTATTCTGATGCATTTACAAATTTGCAACCTCATGCGCGATCCGGAACTTTATGCAATTTGCAAAATGTATTTTTTTTATTTTTTCACCATCAAGAAAATTTCAAAAGTTCTGCAAATCGAGGGGACTGTTTAATTTTGGGATTAATGTCAGTATTTGAATTTGCAACCATACCCGGAATACGGAAATATTTTTTAATCACATTCACGCAAAATATTATTTCCGTACACATCGCTGTTATATATTCAGGGCCTAACTATTGTGCTATATGAAGCATTTAGTATTTTTCAGCATGCCTCATCAACAATTTTTTCTACTATTCAATTTTTCATTATCTTTTAAAGGTACTACGGATCCCCCTAGTTCATCTTTCTATTGATGTAAATTCGTCTCTCAAATAAATCAATACTATACCATTCACATGCTAATCATTGAAACTGTTTGTAACAAAATTTGTTTCTAACAGATGTTAGTATAGTACTATTTTTACATGACAGGTGATTATGCCATAAATTCCGTTGGGCTTATTTAAACCGGACGTAGGATTTTGCCGGTACGTATTTTTTGATTAATAAAACGAATCTGGGGATTAAATACACTGTTACTTACCTACGCATTGTCGTCCATTAATGTTTACTTACCTTTCTTACGAATATTTGATATCCTCATACTTTTTTTCTATACTTTTGAAATACTTATTATGTCTATTTATTTTTTCGACGGTAATAAAATTTAAAAAGTCGATTTTTGCAAATAACACAAGGTTCCGGGTCTTGTGCGAAGTTGCAAATTTCAATAGTGGTATCGATCCCAAAATAAGACCATCCGCTCGATTTGCAAAACTCTTGCATTTCTTTCAAGGATAACCAAATGCGAAAAATCGATTTTTGCAAAGAACACAAAGTTGCGGATCTCATGTGGGGTTGCAAATTTTAATACTGACATGCACCTCAAAGAAACAATCATTGGCTCGATTTGCAAAACTTTTGCAATTTTTTCGAAAATGAAAAATGCCATAAAGTTAATTTTCCGACATCACACAAGATTCCGGATTGCGTGAGAGGTTGCAAATTTTAATACTAACATTAATCCCAAAATTAAACAGTCCCCTCGATTTGCAAAACTTTTAAAATTTTCTTGAAGGTAAAAAAATAAAAAAATTACGTTTTTGCAAATTGCTTAAAGTTCCGGATCGCGTATGAGGTTGCAAATTTGTAAATGCATCAGAATAGATGTTTTCGAAGTTTGCAAACAAGTTTCAAAACTTTTGTCATTATTCCGAGACCACCTTACTCGAAAAAATGACCACTAATTAAAAAGAATTATAAATAAACATGTTCCGGTCAACGAAAAAGGTTGCAAATTTATACAACCGTTCGGTATATTTTTCCGACATATGTGTCAAGTTTGCAGAACTTTTGGAACATTTTTATTCAGTTTAATTAAAAAAAACATTAATTTTCAATAACAAAAAATGTTCCGCACACTTAGATTGGTTGCAAATTTAATACGTGATTTGAAATATTATATCGAAAACTTCCCTAAGTTTGCAGAACTTTTGGAAATTTTTTCACGACCATACAGCCAAAATTAATTTAATTGCAATTTTAATAATGTTCCGGACTGCGGACAAGGTTGCAAAATGAGATTTATTGTCGTCCCAATGTACCATTCACTTGACCGAAGTTTGAAAACTTTTGGAATTATAGTTAAATTTTCGATTTTGAATGTCTATAATGACTGGACTATTTCTATAAATCTTATTAAAGTAGGCTTCATTCTTATTTATAACTATTTGTTTCTCTAAGGGATTTTTATATTTTTTGCTCAAAGTATCATATTATTTAAATTGAGAACATTGTGATAATATTACTAGCGACCTGCCCCGACTTTGCACTTCTAAAACTATCAGTGTTTCTCTACTATGTTATACACGTATTATAAATATAAACTACTATATGAATCACTCTAATTATAAAAAAAAAAACGCATTAAAATTTATTGCGTAATTTGAAACGTCTAAGCATACATTGATACAGACAGCGGTGAGCGACTTTGTTTTATACTATGTAGTGATAATGATTTTAATTAAACTGACGATTAAACAAGTTCCAATACTAAGTTAGGACTTACCTTATCCTTAGCATTGTGCAAAAGGGGCGCATGCATGGCGGTGCACGCCTCGAGCACCGTGTTTGTGGAGGACAGGCGCTCGCAGGCGCGCAGCGTCTCCACGCAGGCCAGGTGCGCCCAGCACGACGCCGCGCCTTCCACCGCCGGCGCACCCAACAGCGAAAGCTCCACCAGTGTATTGTGGACTGTCGTCAGACAACGCGACGCGATCTGGGTAAAGTAAAGTAACAGCCTGTACATTTCCCACTGCTGAGATAAGGCCATCTCTTCCATTAAGGAGAGCGTTTGGAACATATTCCACCACGCTGTTCCAATGCGGGTTGGTATGCACATGTGGCAGAATTTCGATGATATTAGACACATGCAGGTTTCCTCACGATGTATTCCTTCACCGCCGAGCACGAGATGAATTATAAACACAAATTAAGCACATATATATAGTGGTGCTTGCCTGGGTTTGAACCCGCATTCATCGGTTAAGATGTACGCGTTCTGACCACTGAGCCATCTCAGCTGGGTATTTCGATCTGGGTATTTTAACTTATTATTTAATACTTTCCATAATAACAGCACTAGTGCCAGAAAAGCTGAACAGAAATTGATTATTACAGTATGGAGATGTATAATGTATTTTATGTTACAAGGAGATTAAGTACGAATTTGTATGAAGGATTTAAAGAAGCCATAGAAAAACAGAAAGCAACTGAGAAAAGAAACTCATACAAAGTTTTTTATTAGTTCTTCTCATTATCAAATCAACAAATATTAAAGTGTTTTTTAATACCTTTCGATTTTGGCAGTTAAACATATAAGGAAATAATTCAGTTCCAAATTATTTAATATTTTATAAAATATATATTTATATAAAATTGTTAACTTTTAGAACACACTGTATATAATACATATAGTATTTGTAATTAAAAGTCAGATAGAATGGTTTGATATAAACAAACATCAATTAAAAGCAACTAAATAGGCTGATATATATAATTGCACCAATTATCATTAATATGCTTTACAGATGGGCGATCAAGTAGAAAAAAATAAAAAAAAATTGAAGCATGAAGATAATTAGAGAAATAATATTTTCAGTAAGAAACGTAATTATGAAAATGGAAAAATATACAATTGTGAACAAAGTTATATGAGGTTAGTGAAATTATATGAGTTACAGCTACAAATTAATCATAGATATAGTTCACTAATTGCAATTAAGGCTCAGTTATTTGTTATAAGTAAAAGGCACCAAAACAATTTACGTCATACTATTGTTTACAGATGCTATTTTAGCAATTAACAACAATGGTGACCCTTAACATAAAATTTTCGCAATTATAAAAACACAAAGATAATTTGTATTTTAAGTAGGTCAAGACAATAGTATTTATGTTTATGTTAGTTGAAATGAAAATTATAGTATTGGTCTATATCCCACAGGAAGATGATATGTATTTCATTAAAAAATATTCAGTTATTTTTATTACACAATTATCTTCAAAGACAATCTTCAAAAGATTATCCTAAAAAGCAATTTTTTATATATTAAACAAATTGCATTTTATGAGGATTTTCCCACCTAATGTCTTTGCATACCAACAGACAGAACAAAGTACATATATTAAAATCCAGATTGACATAGTAGATTTTAGACCAGGAATACTACATATGATAATAGTAACTATTAGTAATATACACTCTTAATATATTATTAATAATAGTACAAATATTTGTATACAAAACAGATCAATTAGAAAAATAATTGTCAGTTATATCATACTTGTAGTAGATTTATTCTTTTGTATAAAATAGAAATATATATACTTGACTACTAAAAAAAATGTTACACATACTATGTTTTGTAATTATTATTAATTATATTTTTTTTAATTAGGCAATGAGTTTTATATTCTTACCTCCCATGGCTTAAATGTAAGTAGTAACATGGCACTTTGTCGTTGGAATAAATAACTTCTAAAGTCTAATAGAGATGCCTTTTTCTTAATAATTAATTCCCTTAAATTCTGTGGTACTAATGCTGTCAGTCTTACTGCTTGCCAGGATGTCACTTGTTGCTTAAATGTGTCGAGCCATTTTGGGCTCTCAGCTATATTAGAATTGAGTACAAATTGCGAAAATAATGCATCCAATTCATCATATTGCACTAAAGCTTCTTCATAGAGACCGAGCATTTCAAGTACAAATGCTAATTGCTCCTGTAATCAAGCATTACATTATTACTTATCCATGATAAGTAGGTCATATTCATTCAAACTATTAAATCATTATTGATATTTGTTTGTATACATAACTTACTTGTAAAATAAAGTATTTACAAAAATCCCATTCCGGATCGTTTCTTTTCTCTCTCTGTTCTCTCATGTGCTCCTCAAACTTAATGAGTGCCTTATTATATGCTACAAGAACAAAATGCCTCACTTTCGCTACCAATGCCCTCCATGACTCAGCACTTCTTGCTTCAGACTTTATTGGATTAATAACTGAAATAAATCTATCCTCGGTTTGTTTAACTGAAAAATCACCTTTTATTTTATCTAATACAGTAGTCCTTGGCAATAATTTGTTTGTTTTTCTTATATCGTAAGTCTCTACTAAAACTATCATCCAGTCTGTTATATTGTTTTTCTCTAAATATTTGAGCCATCCTTCTATGTCTTCTCTGAGTGTTGTTTTATAATACTCTATGTCCTGTAAGTTTGAACCATATTATAATAGGTGCTATGTTATAAAAAAAATGCCTTATATTTAAAATGAGTCCATTAATTTCAAACTGGTTAATTTATTCCTTATATAGACATAGTATTCAAATAAAAGAACAAGCATAGTTTGAGGATTGTCTATTAAAAAGTAGATGTAGGAAATAATTTCTTACCACACAGTCTGTCCAATAAACGTGGAATATTGGTCGCTTCAGAAGATTTAACTCAGATTGATTTTTGTCCTTATTAAATTTTACAAAGGATGCTTCTAAATAGACAAACTTAGTTATTCGACCGTACGACCTTCGCCATTCACACGAATCTTGAGGAATCGCAGCCACTAATGGCGCTTCGAGAGTACAGAATAAGTTCCAATCTCCAGCACCTGATAATCAAAAAATTACTCTTGAATGTCTCATAAACAGGACGAAATTAAAAAGACTGAAGTAACTTCAATCTTACATGTTATTATTGGTTTGTTTGTCATCCCTTCACGATCAGCTGGTGAATTATCGACCCCCTTCATTTTTCATCATCAGAAAAGTTAATTTCACCTGCATAACACTAAAACACTGTCTAATTAGCGACCTAGGTCCACCCACTTTTTTGACCCCTTTTAAAAAGAAACATATATAGATAAATTGATGCAAACAGCTAAGCTTTATCGTAAATATTCCAAAACCTACTTATTTTTTCCCTGTTTTGACTTACAAAAGAAAATATTGAAAAGATAATTTTGACAAAATTGGGCTGTCAATGTCAGCACCTCCACGAATTAAAAATTTGTATTGTGACGTTATATTTCTTACAACGCATTATTTTAATCTTATGGTGTTTTATAATGACTAAATTAAAACGATGATTGAAAAAAAGTTGCTTTAATATTAACTTTATTTTATATTGTTATATGTAACTGAGTGAATTATTTACAAATTATAGTTTATTCGGTTTCATGTTTTTATTCATCCGACTATGCAATTAGTTTTGTTTATAATCGATATAATGAATACTTAACGGTAATAACTTGATCACATAAAATAAAGAGTTTTTTCAGTTTTTATTACAAATAAAAATATTAAAAACGTCCAAATACCAATTACTCACTTTTATGCGCATCGAATTGTTTTTTGCTATACATAGTCTTTCTAAGTTTCTACTATTTCTAGTTTCTCTATTGACTATGGATTGTTAAAATGTCGTGTTCTGTTTTGGTATCATCTCGCAATAAAGGAAATCAATTTTCATAATATATCCATGAATTTAAAATTATACATTACGCGTTTTACATATGAAAAATTGAAGAATTTAAAATCTAATCAGCAGGTAATTGTGTGAAATGTCTGAGTTTCGTCTATCGCATATATTACGGAAATGATTATTATATTTTCTAATGATCTATTAATTTATATAGATTATTAATTATAATGCTTTAAGTGTTATGTGTTTTTAAATATTTAAAGCGGTGTGATTATTGATATTGTAGTAAATTAGTTTAATAACTGCATTTTGTATGAAGACTTGGTAATTATTCAACTGATATAAATAGACTTATAATTTCAATAATGTTATTACAAATACGTTTGTGTAATTAATACATTATTACGCTTGAAATATGTACAGGTCTTTAAATTTATATATTTTAGATTGAATTCTATGTCTAAACAAAATATATAGATATATATTTTGATTATATTTGCAGTCATGAATACTACAGCCCCAACTTCGGCAGATGCCTGCCTGAGTATAGTTCACTCTCTGATGTGCCACAGGCAAGGGGGTGAAAGCGAGGGCTTCTCAAAAAGAGCTATCGAGTCACTAGTCAAGAAATTAAAAGAAAAACGAGATGAATTAGATTCATTGATCACAGCAATAACAACAAATGGTGCCCATCCAAGCAAATGTGTTACCATTCAGCGAACTTTGGATGGTCGTTTACAGGTAATCTTATAAAATACAGACTTCCATCAAGATCAACAATCTCATATATATTATAAATTAGTCTCTAAATTGTAAAAGCATTTATTAAAATGAAGCTTAAGCTATTGAAAAATTAATGATATTGTACGTAAAAATATTATAATTCAATTATAATTAAGAATAAAATAAACATATTACTAAATGAAGCAATAAAAAACAAAAACAAATCTGGTATATAGTATGTGATGTATATGATGTTTGTTATAAATTATTACAATTATGTATTATGTAAGTAATATCACTTTTCTATGAATTATTTCAGGTTGCAGGAAGAAAAGGTTTCCCTCATGTGATCTATGCTCGTATTTGGCGGTGGCCAGACCTACATAAGAATGAACTTAAACATGTTAAGTTCTGTCAGTTTGCATTTGACCTTAAATGTGATTCAGTTTGTGTTAATCCTTATCATTATGAACGAGTTGTATCTCCTGGAATTGGTGAGTTCTTACTTTTAAAATATAGCTTTATCATCAAGCCTAGCTATGAGTGTTTCATGTGTAAGATAATAAAAATAGTAGCTTTTAAACCAAATTATGAATAAGACCTTTTCTCTCCAATGCATGCTCTACATTGGAGCACAATGTACATTTGTGAATCCATATCCAATCTGACATAGATTTTATTTCAAACATGCATTTGCATGTGTTGGGAAAGTATATAGACTAAATAACTGTAGTTTAAGTCAGGGGCCTAGAGTGGTAATATTCAATGCAGGTATAAACTGTAAAAACTGTCATTTAAACTAGAATAGTAAAACTCCTATTGTTCCTATGTTTTTAACATAATATGCTATAAGGTATAAAAACTAAATTTTAATGAACATACAATTGTAATAGTGGTAAGGTAGACTACTCCATTACTCTACTCTGGTTTGCTTGGTAAGTGACTCATATAACTTAAAGTATAATTGACATAACATTACACTTACGCCCCATGGATTGTAGTGGATGATGTAAGTTTATACAACTACAGATGTAATATCTAAACATACATTTGAAAGTTAAGTAGTCACCAGGTTAAGTATTTGAATCTGAAATATAATATATTTCTAATGTTACATACATGTTCCTTGTGACGTGATTTGACATGTCATTTTATATATAGCAGTGATGTATTTTATTAAAATTGCCACTATTGTTTGTGTGTAACAACAAACTCTTTGAGTAAAACCAATTGTTTTAGATCTCTCAGGACTCACACTTCAGTCCGGACCTAGTCGATTAGTCAAAGATGAGTATACAGCAGGTCTTAGCGGTAATGGAATGGACATGGATACTGGCGAGTTGGTGACCATCCAGCACCATGCTACAAGCCCGAGACACCACCACCCTACCATACCACACCATCATCAGCAATTTCAAACAACAAATATTATTATAAATCAAGGCCAGAGTAAGATACCAATACTCCTTTGTGTTATTTTCTTTTATTTTGTTTACCATGTGTGTGTTTAATTTGCGATGCATGTTAATTTTCTTTTGCATTTTTTCATTTCATTAGCGCCCGATGGCGTTGCGAATATGTTTTCTGCTACGCACGGCTCGCGAACCCCATTACGACCCGGAGCACCGTTGGCCCCACCCCAAATGGTACATTCACCTGGTAATCAAATGATCACAAATCATTCTGGTGGCCAAATGCCTGGTACTCAACAAATGGGTCCGGGTACACCCCAAATGGCGCCCGGTACTCCTCAAATGGGGCCGGGAGCTCCTCAAATGGGACCGGGAACTCCTCAAATGGGGCCAGGAACTCCACAAATGGGGACAAATGTACCACAGATGGCATCGCCTCGACTAGCGTCTGCGCCCAACCAGATGTCCCCAGGAACCCCACAAATGCCAAACATAAGCCAGGGAATGTCAATACCAAGCCCGCAACAGATGGCAATGGCACAACAAAGAGCTATAGCCCCTAAGTTGGAACCTCCCGATACAATGGACGCTCGCGCGATGTGGCTGCCAAAGAGAATGAATCATTGTAAGCTTATGTATTTATTTTGCACCTTATTTTTAAAGGCTGATCACATTTGTTTTCTTTTTTTGTTTATATGTTGTTTGGTGCTCTTGTCACTTGTTCCATTTTGTACTCTTCTTGATAATTTTCAGCTGCCATGCCAGTCAGTATGTCACCGGGTGGTACAACACCATTACTAGATGGTTCAAACAACACATTCTTCACTACAGAGCAGACAGCTACGGACACACAAATGACACAAACTTTACCAGGTAGTATTTTAATTATTACTCATTATTTTTAAATTTTAAATATGTTATTGTAGATAATAGTAAAGTAAAAAGTAAAGTAACAGCCTGTAAATTTCCCACTGCTGAGATAAGGCCTCCTCTTCCATTAAGGAGAGGGTTTGGAACATATTCCACCACGCTGTTCCAATGCAGGTTGGTGGAATGCACATGTGGCAGAATTTCGATGAAATTAGACACATGCAGGTTTCCTCACGATGTTTTCCTTCACCGCCGAGCACGAGATGAATTATAAACACAAATTAGGCACATATATATAGTGGTGCTTGCCTGGTTTTTGCCAATCATCGGTTAAGATGTACGCATTCTGCGTTCACAGCTCTTGTAGATAATATTTATTATATATTTTTCATTTCATTTTGTTTTTTTAAAAGATTGTTTGCTTTCAGCTGGAACAGCAGCAGTGTCGGCAGTATCAGCAGTACCAGTGACAGCAGTATCGGCTATGCCCACTGAGCCTCAGCAGAATGGTTTTGCCGCAGGCAGTCCTGCTCCTCAACAGAGTCCAGTCCCTCATCGCACACAGCACCAACAGGGTAAAAGCATTTAAAAAAAAATTACCATACTATTAAGTAAAAAAGTTACATAGGGAAAGTAAACAAAAAGGCAGGCATTCATTCCATATGAACATATTGGGGGGCTAATTACGTTTCAAAAATCTTAGTAATTATGGCACATAGTTTTGACACTTGTTTAAATTTTTTCATTAAGACAAGTGTCAAAACTATGTGATGAAATTGTAAACTTTCCTAGTTAAATAAATCAATCCTAGATACATAGTTATAGAACAAATTTTCAGTCGCTTTAGATAAATATATAAAAATATAATTATTTTATTTTAGTATCGGACTGTTTGCAATTTTGGTACTGTCATATATGTTCATTTGGGGTAATTATGAATGTAGTGATGTAGTGAGTGGTCGTAACGCTGTGGGCCCGTTTCAGGCACGTGGACGGGAAACAACACGCTGACGTACACGCAGAGCCTGGCGCCGCCGCCCGCCGCGCCGCCCGTGGACGCGCCCGCGCACCACCACCACTACTGTGAGTACTGCGCCACTAACCTTAAGCTTTTATGGGTATTCCACTTATCAGATATTCTACCGGTGAACAGCAATACTTGTATGGTTCTTTTCCGGTTGCAAGGGCGACTCTGACTACAGCCACAAGGGACATAACATCTGAGGTTCGTTGGGTATGTGTGGCGATGTCTGTCCTGTAGTGGTAAGTGACACCACCAGGTAACCCAGTCGTGTGTCCACCGAACATATAATAAAAAAAAACCTCTCTGTTTATTTTTATTAATCTTAGCTCTCAGCAGTGAAGATATCGAAATACTTATGTTAATATAATCACAGCATGTGTTGGAAGGATATCTAATAACATATTCGCGTAATTGACTAGACCATTGGCAAGACAAATCACGAGAATGCATGTGATGGTCATGAATGACCAGCAATGAATTAATGATAATCGACAACAACCTATCCAAGTGTTACAAAAAAGAATCATAGAATCTTGAATCACAAATGATTTTTTGTCCAGTGCTGTAACTGTAACCAACCCATATTGGAACAGTGTACTAAGAGAGGAGGCCTTAGCCCCACTGTGGGAAATTTACAGGCTGAGTTTGTTGTTGTAGATTTTAATATTTGTGACTGCATAATAAGATTAATATTTCAAAAAACATTTTATTGGTAGATAAGCTGTTATTCGATGTATAATATATATTTGTATAATATTTTCATACTTAAATAAATTATTATATAGTTTGAATTTTTTTTCATGTGAGAACGATTGATTTTTGTATGTGTGATACATGAAATAAAGTAGTAATATTTAATCTTTGCAGACAATGGAAACCCTGGTGGTCTTCTTTCAAGTCAGCCTGCCCCAGAGTATTGGTGCTCGGTTGCTTACTTCGAGCTGGACACTCAAGTGGGGGAAACTTTCAAAGTGCCCTCCAGTCGGCCTAATGTCACTGTGAGTTTGTATCTATTTTTACTAATTTACATTTACCTTATAATATATATTTAGCTTATTATTTTATATTTGTTGAATAATTAAACACTTTTATATATGGCATTATTTTGTACTTGTTACTGAGTTTTTTTGTCAGTGCTTGTAAGTTTCCTTGAAAATTGAGATTATTTTTATTATATAGGGTGATAAATTCAGCTTTAAAGTGCCAAGTTATATGTCGCTTGGTTTTTTTTTTAACAAAATAAAAAAAAATGTAAGAGGGAGTAGTCTATTAGACTATTATGGTTATGGTTAACATAAATTTTTATCATTGGTTATTTTTTTGTTTTCAGGTCGATGGTTACGTTGATCCCTCGGGCGGGAACAGATTCTGCTTAGGTGCTCTCAGTAATGTCCATAGAACAGAGCAGAGTGAGCGTGCTAGGTGAGTTACGACAATATGCAAATCTCATATTATGCATAACTTTGAACTTATATTTTTAATTGTAAAGTCATTAATATTATGAAGTATTTGTTATATGATTAGGTAGTGCTTGTACAAAAAAAATACTATATTATTATTATATACAGACTTTTTGGGCACTAAAATTTTATTTTATTTATTAAATTAGTTATTAATTGAGTCGAGATGGCCCAGTGGTTAGAACGCGTGCATCTTAACCGATGATTGCGGGTTCAAACCCAGGCAAGCACCGCTGATTCATGTGCCTTATTTGTCTTTATAATTCATCTCGTGCTCAGCGGTGAAGGAAAACATCGTGAGGAAACCTACATGTGACAAATTTCATAGAAATTCTGCCACATGTGTATTCCACCAACCCGCATTGGAACAGCTCCTCAAAGGGAGAGGAGGCCTTTAGCCCAGCAGTGGGAATTTACAGGCTGTTGTTGTTGTTGTTGTTGTTGTTGTTGTGTATTAAATTATGTAAAATTATTTAAAAGCAAACACTACATGCCAATTAAACTATTGATTTCTGTTGCTGAATGAATGAATGGTGACTGAATGAATGAATGAATTGTCTACGTTCTAAGTATGAGTTTCCCGCAGACTGCACATCGGCAAGGGCGTGCAGCTGGACCTGCGCGGCGAGGGCGACGTGTGGCTGCGCTGCCTGTCCGACCACTCGGTGTTCGTGCAGTCCTACTACCTGGACCGCGAGGCGGGCCGCGCGCCCGGCGACGCCGTGCACAAGATCTACCCCTCCGCCTGTATCAAGGTGCGCCGTCGCCGCCACATCCTATAATATATTGGAAATTAGTGTGTGTGTGTGTGTGTGTGTGTGTGTGTGTGTGTGTGTGTGTGTGTGTGTGTGTGTGTGTGTGTGTGTGTGTGTGTATCCAACGTTGTATCTGTTGCCATCGTCTTTTAATAACTGATCTTCTTGATTTTTATTTTCTTTTATTTTATTCTATTCTATTCTATTTTATTCTATTCTATTCTATTCTATTCTATTCTATTCTATTCTATTCTATTCTATTCTATTCTATTCTATTCTATTCTATTCTATTCTATTCTATTCTATTCTATTCTATTCTATTCTATTCTATTCTATTCTATTCTATTCTATTCTATTCTATTCTATTCTATTCTATTCTATTCTATTCTATTCTATTCTATTCTATTCTATTCTATTCTATTCTATTCTATTCTATTCTATTCTATTCTATTCTATTCTATTCTATTCTATTCTATTCTATTCTATTCTATTCTATTCTATTCTATTCTATTCTATTCTATTCTATTCTATTCTATTCTATTCTATTCTATTCTATTCTATTCTATTCTATTCTATTCTATTCTATTCTATTCTATTCTATTCTATTCTATTCTATTCTATTCTATTCTATTCTATTCTATTCTATTCTATTCTATTCTATTCTATTCTATTCTATTCTATTCTATTCTATTCTATTCTATTCTATTCTATTCTATTCTATTCTATTCTATTCTATTCTATTCTATTCTATTCTATTCTATTCTATTCTATTCTATTCTATTCTATTCTATTCTATTCTATTCTATTCTATTCTATTCTATTCTATTCTATTCTATTCTATTCTATTCTATTCTATTCTATTCTATTCTATTCTATTCTATTCTATTCTATTCTATTCTATTCTATTCTATTCTATTCTATTCTATTCTATTCTATTCTATTCTATTCTATTCTATTCTATTCTATTCTATTCTATTCTATTCTATTCTATTCTATTCTATTCTATTCTATTCTATTCTATTCTATTCTATTCTATTCTATTCTATTCTATTCTATTCTATTCTATTCTATTCTATTCTATTTTATTTTATTTTATTTTATTTTATTTTATTTTATTTGGGAAACAAACAGTACAATAAGTCTTAATATTAACAAATACAAATAAAATCACAAGCCAATCAAGTTTCCACTCATAAATTAATATAAAATATTAGAGCAACAAGAAAAAAAGGAGGATATTACACAATTACAATAGCAGCGATTACAATTTTGTTTTAATTTAAAGAATAATTTATATACCTAATTAATAGAATTAAACTAATCTGAGTTTGTCTATAAGATAAACTATGAAAACAATAAGCAATTATCAAGATAATAAACATTAAAATTATAAACATTAAATCAATTATGTAAGATAAATATTTATAAATTAAATTAATAAATTAATAGAGGCAGCAATTTTAAATTATAACGGATAAACTGATTGCCGCTGATTTATCTGAACTTAAATTTCTTATAGTTTTTTTCATAAGTGTCATTTAATGCAAAGTCAGACATGATACAGATAATGTGCTTTCCGTGGCAGGTGTTCGACTTGCGGCAGTGTCACCGGCAGATGCAGACGCAGGCGGCCACGGCCCAGGCCGCCGCCGCCGCACAGGCCGCCGCTGTCGCCGGACACATCCAACCCGCGCACCCCGGCATGAACAAGTGTGAGTTAAGCTGAAACCGCACTTTAGCGGCGCGGAGTCGATTAATATTATATCCTAATAATAATATGATTCAAACCGCACCAAAGCGGCGCGGCGCGGCGTGAAGCGACGCAGCGCGGCTTGTTTGCTCACCAAAGAATAATTTGCCGCGCAGCGCGAAGAGTCGAGATGGCGCAGTGGTTAAAACGCGTTCATCTTAACCGATGATTGCAGGTTCAAACCCAGGCAAGCACCGCTGATTCATGTGCTTAATTTGTCTTTAAAATTCATCTCGTGCTCAGCGGTGAAGGAAAACATCGTGAGGAAACCTACATGTGACAAATTTCATAGAAATTCTGCCACATGTGTATTCCACCAACCCGCATTGGAACAGCGTGGTGGAATATGTTCCATACCTTCTCCTCAAAAAGGGAGAGGAGGCCTTTAGCCCAGCAGTGGGAATTTACAGGCTGTTGTTGTTGTTGTTGTTGTTGTTGCAGCGCCGCTGCGCGGCAAATTATTCTTTAAACTAAACTAGCTACTACTACTAAACTAGCGGCGCGGCGCGGCCGAATGTAATATACTCAGTTCGAGTTCAACTAGCAGCCAAACAAGACGATGCACGATTGACGAGGAGAAATTGAGAAAAAAATTCAAGAGTCGTGGAAAAAGTTTGTGGTATTCTCCCTCTTTGTAGCGAGAACGTGGGATGTCATGTATCCATGTAGATTACATACATTTCCTTTTCTCTAATTTTTCTGCCTCTTCACATAGTAAAGACACCGCGAACACTTTTTCAAAAGTTTCGTCCATCTTCAATGTCGTCTAGCTACGCACTGACTAGTGAAAAGGCCGCAACGCGCCGCTCCGCTGCAGTCTAGTGCGGTTATCAGGACTTGTCCATACGGGTAGACGGTCAAGGGAGCCCACCCAACTAGCAGGGCATATTGCATAGTGCACCAATGTTGGCGCAAATACCCTTGCTTTACTTGGTGGTAGGGCTTTGTGCAATCCCGTCTGGGTAGGTACCACCCACTCATCAGTTATTCCACCGCCTAATAACAGTACTCAGTATTGTTGTGTTCCGGTTTGAAGGATGAGTGAGCCAGTGTAACTACAGGCACAAGGGACATAACATCTTGGTTCCCAATGTTGGTGGCACATTGGCGATGTAAGGAATAGTTAATATTTGTTACAGCGTCATTGTCTATGGGTGATGTTGGCCACTTACCATCAGGTAGCTCATATGCTCGTCCGCCAATCTATAACATAAAAAAAACCCCCCTCATAATCCAATGTGACATCAAATCCGACATCACCGTTTTTCGTGACTTCCGAGGTACCGGAGTGACCAAACCTTGATTCAGTGCCGTAAATAGCCTTTTCTGCGCCCTATTTAAGCAGACCCTTTGCCTATTTTACTGTCTCACTCACTAAAACTAAAACGCAGGTTCACTACTGCAAATGTGTTGCCCATAAACGATAAACACTAAACACAAATACGCTCGAGCGCTGCCAAAAAAATGAGCGCAATGTATATTTTTAACGATACTAGCATGTAAGTACGGTTGTATTGGAATCGAGTACTAGGGGCTCAGCGGAATCTTAACAAGAGCAAAGCGAAAAAACAATAGTCCCGCCCAGTCTGTCTACCCGTGACTACGAACGCTGTAAAGTGCTCGAAACGTCGGGATGTTAAAAATAATTAATATACGCGTTTCAAATCCGTTATAGCTAGTTTTATTTCAATGTGTAATCGCGAAAATTTAAGACAACATTATCAGTCTGTATATTCTTGCGCCCCCGAGAGTCTACGCCCTGTGCCTTGGGTACGGTGGCACCCCCCTATTTACACCACTGCCTCGATTCCGGGCTTTTACTGAGCTACCTATTGTTTTATAGGTTTATCAGCGGCAGCTGGCATTGGGGTTGATGACCTGCGACGGCTGTGTATCGTGAGGCTGTCGTTTGTCAAGGGCTGGGGACCGGACTACCCTCGCACCTCCATCAAGGAGACGCCATGCTGGGTTGAGGTGCATCTACACAGGTTAGTATTATATGAATCTTTTAAATTTCAGAAGAGGACAATAATAATTAATAAGAAACTTGGTGTAAATAATTTTTAAAAAGCTTGTTTAAGAAAGGATTGTTATATAGAGGTATAGTTTGTCAAGTTAGAATAGTAGGACCATGTATTCTTGACTTTATTAGGTCAGAATAAAACTAAGATAATATGGCCATGATTTCACAGGTGACGTACGTTAAGCTGGTGACAAAAGAATATGGTACTAGTGTACTAAACAGACCATTAAATCTTAAATATGACTAGCTTCAATTGAAATTAATTTTAATAATTTAGCCTAATAAGAGATATGAGATGGTTAAATGAATAATATATGTGTAGAATATGCTTCGAATTAAGTTGAATTTCCAATGCATTATGCACGACTGAAGAACAGATACCTCATTGTTTCCTTCCATTTCTTCTAGACGCTTTTCATAACGTTGGTTGAGTTGAAATATAGGCTATTCAATAAAAAACATTGAATTTGGATTTCGATAAATACATTTTGACCAATATTTGCTTATCTTTTTTCGCAACGTGAAAGAGCAACAAACAATCAGTTAGAAAGAGATTTACTTTATGATCTATATCAGCGGTCGGCAACCGGCGGCCCGCGAACATCTTCCTTGCGGCCCGTGAATGTTTTGTAAAAAAGTTGACAAATATATTAAACATACAAGAAATAACATCTCAAATGCAACCTCAGATATCACACTAAAATTTGTGTAAAGTCAGTTTCTTACTTAGGTCGTTTGTAAATTTCAAACATATAAACACAATGTAAGTATTATGTGTACGAATTAAAGTCTGCATCAATTATCAATTATCTATGGAATATGAGTAATTAACACTAATTATGCGTAGGTATATTGGACTTCTAAGGTTAATATCATGACTGCGGCCCGCCTATTGTTTATTTTGCCACCTTGTGTCCCTTGCCTACCAAAATGTTGCCGACCGATCTATATTATTAGTAAAGATTTTTTCTATTTTCAATTATAATTATCGTCAAATTCAAAACAATACTCACATATATAAATATTGTTGTATTGTTCCAGAGCTCTGCAACTGCTGGACGAGGTGTTGCACACAATGCCAATCGACGGTCCGCGGTCGAACATCGAGTAGGAGTTGATCGGCTTCTTTTGAGGCCTTCGAGCGACTCCGCACTGCCTGGCGCCTTCGCCGGTACACTGCTCAAACTACCCTCTATACCCCTCCACTATGTATACCCTACCCCCCCTACCCCTGATCCTCTCGACGTAAATGTGTTACACGTGATACGGTAACATAGATTACTAGATTACCCTCCAGTAATTTAGTGTATAATTTTTTTTTAGCAAGACATTAGATTCTATTTGTTTTCATTGTATAATAATTTGATGCAAGTCAGAATACTTAAATATTTTTATGTATCCTTATTTGCTATATACACGATATTAATAGTTTATATAGCATATTTTTGTACGTCCCACATCCTACCTAGTCTAACTTTGTCCTCTTGATGTATCGAAGAACAAAAGCACGCAATGGAGAGTGCATAATGAACCTTAGTGCTATGATCTTAATGATGCTTTTCCCTCGAGCGGTGTCTCGAACGCAACCAGGCGAAATGTGCAAGTTTGTTTAGTGAAGGAAAGTGTCAAGGATTGAGTATAGTGTTGAACGGTTCTCAGAGGTGGATATTTATGTTTAGTATTGCCATATGATTAGCATTTATATATTTGTTAATTATTTTTACGTTGTATTTTAGTATAGATACGTTTCGGCTAAAACCGTCTTCCAAAATTGTATAATTTTTTCTTTCATTTTCGTCTTCCTTTTTCTAAATTGTTATCATAAAATGGTTTGGTTATTTTTCGTACGGTAAGGATTGTTGATTGAAAACAAACGTTGCACATTGTATTAAGGCGCATTCGCTCGCGTTTATATGAAAAGGTGAACTATACTTGATGTCTTGTATCGTATTTTACAGCGTAGATCAGATTAGAATGTAACATAGCACCAGTATTGATATGAAATGTACTAAAGAACATATAGAACTGATCTCAGTATATTTTTCACAAATCCTAATTGAATTATCGTTAATAATACTTAAGTAAGATATTAGTGATATACATTTAACATATATATGTTGTAAAGTTATACGAATTTTAGTAACAGCGATACCAAATTAAGGCATTTTTTTTTTTATATAATTTAGATTAAATATAACAAGACATGATTATGGTTCAACTTGAAAGAAGCCAAATAGTAATTAGCTTTCGATAGACGTAAGCTAAAGTACCGCGGTTAAGTTTATACAGTAATTTATGATATTTAGATATAGATATATTTTTAAGTGATATGATATGCGCGGCGCCGGGAAGGCTGTATTTTGTTAGCGGGAGGAACTGCACGATGGGGTTGCGTGAGGCGTTACAAGACAACAAATGTATGATATAAATAAAAAACTTGCCATATAAAAAAAATATATAAATTAAATGACATTTGTGTTGCCATGAAATGGTAAAATAAAACGAATTGGATTTATTATTGAGGTTATTAAAATAATTTATAACAGATTAAATTAAATGTTAAGTAATGAAGCACGCAACCTCGTCGTTAGTGATGATCTGTGATGTGCTAACAGAAGGATAAATAGGATAGGACGCGTTATCGATTCGATGAAATTAGACATTAAGGCAAATGACATATTTTGTGTACGAGAGTTAAATGTTTAAGGATAGATATGTATGTCGTGTTTTTGGAACTTTGAAATATTTGAGATTTTTCTTTTCGTTTGCTATGTAATGTAGATTTGCTTTAATTTTTTTTAAATATCTCAGTTTTATACGTGTTGAATTGTAATGCTGTTAGTGAGGTGTTGCGATTTTTTTTTTTATATTGATTATTTTATTTTAAAGATTTGTATGATGTTGTAGGTCTCACCTACTTTTAAGCTTTTTATAATGTTTTACCTTTGTCTCATTTTATGTAACAGTTTTTTTTTTTTTTTTTGTATTTCGTATATGATTGCACGATTTCGCCTATCGGACGAATATCATCACAAATTATATTATTTATTGTTTATTCGTCGTTCACAATATTAATATTGTTACCAAAACATTTTTTGAAAAAATTGTATGTGCAAGTGTATATAGTACGAGTACTAAATATGATATTTTTAATAATATTGTGACGTGTGGCGGTCGGCGGCTGGGACGGCGACGGCCGCGTATTGGTACTTAGGAATGATGCCCGTTCTCTTAAGGAGTTTTCGCGAATGATTAATAAAAAATAAGTGACAATCGAAAATACCTCTGTAAAGTGATCAAAAAAAAGGATTCAAAGGGTTTTTTAGATTTTAATAAGTGGTAAGGTTTTAATGATGTTAATGTTTTGAATAATATTTGACAAATTCTACATACCACAGTTGGAATTGCCGTTTATCACACTCGTGCTGTCGGATCGATCGTTTCATGAAACACGTACGCGGATAACTTGGCTTACCTTATAGATCTGTAGAGTAATAAGAGATGTTTTTTACTCTGGAATTGAATACGTAGCGGTCAGAATACGCTTTTGTTTGATTTATTGTTCAATGCAAGGATGTTGATAATGTATTATTTTATTATTATTGGGAATACTTTTTGATGTCATAGTTTCAATTCGTTTATAGTTTATACTTAAACAGCGTCTGAAGACAATCTGAGCAGTAATTATTTATCAAAAGAGGTAAATTGGAATTAATTTTTAAATTTTGGAAAGCTTTCTAAATACCCTGGTATTTAATACTTTATATGAGAAAAAGCTAATAGTTGATACTCTCTTTAACCTTTCACGAGAACTTACCTGTCATCTCTCTATTTCTCATTAAGAAATCACTGTAAGTAATTTTCATATTTATTCATAAATGGTCACTTATTGGTTAAATCCTTTTGTACTTAGTGCTACAGATTTAAGTTATTTGACAATTTATAATAATATCACTTGAAGATGTCTTGCTAGACAAGTCGAGATATCATGGAAACTAATCGTTTGTCAAACTCGGATTAATTATGTGCTTTGATTAATGAGTGTCCTTGCAATAAAACGCGCCTTCGTTAGTGAATACATTTATACTGTATACATAAATACCCCGTTGATTTTCATTAAAGGATTTTAATTTTCAAAATGGCATAGCAAATTTGTAAAGGTTGTGACTGTTGTTGTGAATTAACATGATATTTAAATATGTTTTTTATGAAACGATTCGATTCAACATAATCTAAAATGTCATTCAATTTACTACCCCAACAAAGTAATTAGACATGCATGAATTGTATCACCGTTTCGGAGAGACATCACTGTGTGTATTGTCTCGCCTGCTTAGATTGTCTACTTATTTTGGTCGGGTAATATTTCGAGCAGTGTGACAGTTATTGGATATAGATTATGAAAAGTTGGGTATTGTTAATAACTAAATATCCGGAGTTTAAGTATGAAATGATGTTTATAAATGTCTATTGTGAAACGTAATGCAGTTTGGCTATTTGGTATATTTTTCGGATATTCGCAAAGCGAAAAAAGAATTCTATAACTGTTTAAGAGACTAATGTATCAACTTGATTATTTGTACGAAATTTTGTACGTGATTTTGTTTTCAATGTTTCTTTTCTCATATCGTAAGGAGAATTACCGCACACGGTGAAACGTAGCCTTAAGTGCATACTTTAAGAGTGACTATAAACTATGGAACAGAAATGAATATAAAGGTTATTCCTCTAAATGTAGTTTTATTTTATTTACTTTTTACTTCTTTTAGTTACACTTGTTTTGTCAACCATACATGTTTTGTTATAAAATCAAATACATAAAACGTATTTGCATAGTACAGTTACCAAAACAAATAATAATGAATTCGTTTTCAGTGAAATTACAGGAATAATCCGGCTGGCAGCTTATTTTCTTTAACGATTCAGCATAAAAATCAAGGATTTAATATTTCATTTCTAAATGTTTGTAATTTATATAAAGATGTTTTTCCAAATAATAATCGGCTAGTGTAAATAAACTCTTAAACCAATACGAAACAAAGATACGATAGTTATGACCGTGATCAGTTCTTCGACGGAGAACACTAAAAATACCAAACCACTCCCGCGCATCTACTGTCAGCCCCATTTTAAAGCACCATCGGTCTATGTAATAAGCAGATATATCTTTTAGATCTTAACATTTGAAAGTACAGAGCATTGACCTCTCGATGTTATTCACTGACCTATCTACATGTATCACACTTGTGATGAGATGGGTCATTTGCAGTTCGAAAAATAATCCATATTGAGAAAATGATTCCAGTTCTTTAAGGGGTAACCATTAGTCATGGATTTTAAAACATTTCAAGTAAAGGCGTAAAAAAGGGTATATAAATTTGACTACTACCCTCATTTTTGCTAACTTATCAATTGCCAATGTGTGAGTGTATAATAATTCAGTAATTTAGATCTTATTCCAATAAAATCTAAATGTCTGACCCTGTGAATGTTAAAGATCTTAACAAATCCAGGGACACACAGACTGGGAAGCGACTTTGTTTTATACTATGTAAAACTCAAATTCCTTTATTCAATATAGAAAAATTACAATTATTGTTGGTCAAATTTAACATTCTGATAACTACAATTCTGACCTGGGAAGAACCGGCGAAATATCTCAGCGGGTCTATTTTATGTCAAATTAAATAAATACATATGTATTTAATATGAATAGAAATAGCCAGGAGGCGATCGTTTCATTCTCAAGGTGTGTTATCAATCATAAACTCACTAATTGTATAATAAATAACCTTTTGCACACAAGAGCTCCTATAATTTTTTAATTGGCAACAGAAGCACTTAGTAGGTTTTTTGGAATCTTGTAACTAAATCTTCTAACCGTATATTGCTCACAAAAAATTGTAGTAATGTATAATGGACGAGTGGAAGAAAAAATAAAGACGGCACGACTTTTTGAAAATCGAATGCCTACGCTTAAGCTGCCACGTGAAAATGCTGCCTGCAAAATAGCGTGTGGTCTGATTTCGTTTGAGTAGCAAGCGTTATCCTATGATTTGCGCCAAGCTATCTCATGGCCAGTATAAATATTTGGCGACTCCCGCGCACCAACTGTCGACTGAAATCCAACGCGCGATTTTCTATCGCTCTATTTCAACAGTTGACTGTTATTTACATATTGCTCTGTGAGTTCTTGTTGAATGTATTTGAGAGCAACATTTCAAGCATTTGTTATAATATTTGATTGTGGTACGTAAGGATTTACCTAGATTACCTAGAAAAAATATTGTTTTCAATATTGATAAAATTAAATAACATTAATTGGGAATAGATGTATTTGCTCATATGCTTAATAATATTCTTTGGGGAATATATGTTTTTGCTCGTCTATATTATTAACTTTAAATAATTAAATAATAAATAATATACGAGCAAACTTGTTAGTTGGATACATTTTTTTTTCGTTCTTTTAAAGGTAACAGATTGATCTCAGTGGTAAAATTAATTTTCAGGTTTTTAAAATATATCTATTTTGGATAAATTCTAAGAAGAAACGAAAGACATAAATTTATATACATACAAATGCTAAATATTTACAAGTTAGGTCGGATCTGCGCGGGCGCAATGGGAATATTCCGAAATATTGGGTATATTTAGCATCGAGGCCGACCCTGTTTACATGTTTTCTCTTCACGATCGTCTTATTTTTCGGCGAACCCAAGTTTTTTTATAAATCGTAACAGTTAAAACGAATAATAATTTTAGCGTAGAATTTAAATATCTTAGCATTAGTTAAGTAATTTCTGTTATTTGATACTTAAATGGAAATAATAAGCTCAGGTTGTGGGTACAATTTCACTTTTTCTTGTAAACTTAGTTTACTTGTAACTCTAGGCTGGAAGAAATTTATTTAAGAAATAAACTTGCCTTTGTAACATAATTTATTTTTAGTGATATACATTTTGATACCTTATTAATCGAAAATATATTTTGTAATTAATCATAAAAGCAATAAAATATAAGTATAATAATTCGATTTTTCTTTCTTTTTTTACAAATTCAATGATTCATTATTATATCGGCTGATATTTTGTCCTTTGGCAACAAATACATTACCGGATGGTGGATAAGTATAAAATAGTTTCAAAGCAAATACACGTAGTTTATGCAAACTCAAGATCATTTGTTCCAACCTCGTTTCAACCATTCGAATGTGTGGGAGGAACATAACGTACCAATAAATGAATTCAAGCGATTTTGGGTACCGCGGAAATATATTGAAATCGATCTTGTATTTTTAATTCAGATTACTGATCAAACGTTTTTGTTGAAAATTTTTTGAACAGAATAAACATAAAATCTACTAATTACATTTAAAAAAGAACAGTATTTGGTAGTAGAAATAATTCGCTACTTGAGCTTTTTTCATGATCATAACATCGACGGACAACGGCCTGTAAATTCCCACTGTTGGGCTAAGGCCTCCTCTCCCTTTGAGGAGAAGGATTGGGGCATATTCCACCAATGCGTGTTGGTGGAATACACATTTAGCAGAATTTCTATAAAATTAGACATATGTAGGTTTTTCACGATGTTTTCCTTAACCGCCGAGCACGAAATGAATTATAAACACAAATTAAGTACATAAACATTCAGTGGCGCTTACCTGGGATGGAACCCATCATCAACGGTTAAGATGCACCCGTTCCGACCCCTGGGCCATTTCGGCTCTCGTATTTTTTTAAGAGTACGTTAAATAGAGTTATTTACACAAAACGATTTAATTACCCAATGATCGTTAGATCAATTCGCAAACTTGAAACGGGTTACGTTAACAGGTATTTCGATTATTCATAGGTAAGTGTGCACACGCTAGCGTAGTGATTCATCGTTCACACAGAACCTTGTCTGACTGCCAACTGCTATTTCCGTTGAAATAAAGCCGGGATTATCTATAATGTTTTGTAGTATTACATATTATATTATATACAAGGACTAAAATAAACTTATAACGTCATTATTTTTATTAAGATCACTTACATTACTCTGATCCCAAACTAAGTAGTTAATTCAGTTGTGTTATGGAAAATGAGAAGTAACGACGGTACCACAAATATCCAGACCAAAAACAACATAGAAACCTAATGATATTTTTCGACGTCGACTCGGCCGGGAATCGAACACGGGATCTTGGAATGGCGTACCCATGAAAACCGGTGTACACACTACTTGACTACGGTCGTCAAAAAGTCATTACAGTAACTTTGTTACTAGGGCTTGAACAAGCCTTAGGTAGGTTACTCAAATATTCTACCGCTAAACAGTAATACTGAATTGTCGTAGGTCAGGTATGAAAGGTGAGTGAGACTGTCCTGTGTACATAATGATACAGCATCTTAGTTCTCAGGGTTGCTGGCGCATGGACGATCGGTGATTATATAGCGCTCATGTGTATGGTATATGGTGATCAATTATTATCAACAGGTGTGTAGTTGTCGCTTCACCCGACCGTCGACATATAATAAATAAATCTATTTTTTGTACTAATTAAAATTAAAAACACCTAAACATAAATTCTGTACTATATTTAAAATTGATTTATAATTTGATAGTTTTCTTTATTGATGGACTTTGAATGAAGATTTGTTTATTGGATTGAAGTGCTTACAAGTGTTGTTCTGTGAGAGCTCACTTCGATTCCAACACGAGAAAGCTTGAATATCGGCTTACGATGATACGCTACTTTGATGCGTGGACTCATTGAATTGTCATTATAATCCATAGTGCAATTAATTTATGTCAATTCTGATGGAGGATTGAGTTTTTATTTATAAAGTCTTGTTAAAATATATAATGTCCGGTTTATACATCAAATTGGTCCGATTTCAATATATTGGGTTTTTCGGTGTCGAGATGGCCCAGTGGTTAGAACGTGTGCATCTTAACCGATGATTGCGGGTTCAATCCTAGGCAAGCACCGCTGATTCGTGTGCTTAATTTGTCTTTATAATTCATCTCGTGCTCAGCGGTGAAGGAAAACATCTTGAGGATACTTGCATGTGACAAACTTGTATTCCATCAACCCGCATTGGAACAGCGTGGTGGAATATGTTCCAAACCTTCTCCTCAAAGGGAGAGGAGGCCTTTAACCCAGCAGTGGGAAATTACAGGCTGTTGTTGTTGTTGTTGGGTTTTTCAGTCGGAAAATTTTCACGAACAACGCGTAGTCTTGGAGCTGAATGTGTGTCAGATGGTTACTGTCGTAGGATGGCCGCTGGAGCAGACGAGTCCTAGAGACCGCGTCTCGGTAAGCGTAATATAGGACGACCTCAGACCTGCTGGTCCGATGACATTCGCAGGATCGCCGGTAGAGGCTGGACAAGGGAGGCAGAGGACCGAGCAGTGTGGCGCGTTCTGGGGGAGACCTATGTTCCATAGTGGACAGCAAAAGGCTGATGATATGATATGATATCTATATATGATATATACTGTTCTGAGTTTCAAAAAGAACTTGGTAGTCGTTAAGGGGAGTCCGTTATATCGTGTTATGAAAATGAGTATATAGAGAATGAAACTGTGTTGCTGTACACGATTGCGCACCTTAATATGTTCTGCATATTTGTCAACCTCGTTAAGAATTGCTGGCAGAAATTGGTGATGAGACATCTTCGTTACCCAGTGCGTTCAGATTCAGGTCTATTCTATTCAGCTGGGACACAGGTTTCAGTTCCTTACAGCTCTATTATATGATATATGTTCGTTTTTATTAATATATATTTGCCTCTCCAATCACTAAAGCAAAATATACATTATGATATAAATAAAAAAAAGCAGTACAGCAGTCAGCAGAGACTGCTCTGATGTTCAAATAATTGAATAGCAATAAAGATATAAAGATTGTAATGTTTTATGTTCAATTAATTAGTATTACAATTTTAAACAATTAGCTCGATTTTTATATTTTGATATTTTAAGGTTACTTTGTACTAAAGCCTACTAGATATAAGCAGAAGGCCCTCTGGTTAAAACACAAGTAATTTCTCTAAAGCTGCAGGTTTAAATCTGGGCGATCAACACTGAATTACCATGTTCGTCGGTAAAGCAAAACATCGTAAGTGAAATATTACTGCGTTTAAATTCAAAGAAATTCTGTCACGAGTGTATCCACCAACCCTCATTCGAGCAACGTGGTGGGCTCCAAACCTTCTTGAGAGGAGAGGCCTTAGTCCAATACAGTTATAGACTGACGTTGATTTTATATAATATGTAATAATTTGTTTTTATTAAAAGTTTTTTAATATATTTGAAGTAACCGATAATGTTAGAGCTTTTCTATAAATAAGCTTACAGACAGCGCAAGGCTATTTTAGTTTTTTTTACAGCGAATTGAAGGTTGTGAATCAAAAAACCGAGGCTCGTAATAAGTGGTGAGACAGACTAATCGTGAGTCTGCGTCCGAAATAAAACTATTTGCCAATCTAGTGTTGCCAACTATTATATCGATAAGAAATAAGTTACAATAAAAGAAAATCTTTGTGTAACTTTAAACCTCAAAATAATTGTATTTCTTATCATAATAAAAGTAGATTAAATCATTTAGGCAAGTATGTTCTAAAAAATAATCAATATTAGGATTGTAAATGTGAAGTAACTGTCCGTCTGACTGTTACGTTTCCACGGATATATTTTTATCCGATTTTGATGAAATTCGCTATAAAGGAAACTTTATATCTATTATACCTTCATAGGTCATATTTTTCTATCTAAAACCTACAACCGCCATACCCAATAGGGAGTACTGGTTACTGCCATCTGCAACTGCCATAAACATAGTATACTTGATGTTTATTTTGATTTCAATATTGTGGATATCAGTATAGATGAAAATATTTATCGATATCGATGTTTCCCATGCCTACGTAACTACGACGGCCGTGCGCTGCCCGCAATCGCCGTCTGCCCGGGCGCCCGGCAGCGCATCCGAACGAACGAAGTCCACGCGACCGTGTTTACGAACGCTACCCATTCAAATCATTTGAGTGCAGTGTGATCTGTTTGGATTATTTGACCCTATACGAGAGGTGAGTTATGACATTTTAAAGGAATCGAATATAAACTGGCCGTTTCATTTCGCCTTGTATCATTTTTTTTTATATTTTGAAGGCTGTTTGAATTTTATATCGAACATGCGTTCGGAAATTTGATAGTATACGTTATCGTTGGTCAAAAATGTCTTGAAATATTTATGAATTAATCTGTAATTTTGTATTGAGTAAGTTTTAAGTGATGCTATATTATGGTAAAAATAAATAAAGCGCGTGAGTGTTATTTATACCATACTTTTAGTAATATGGAACGTTTAGTTTGATTTGATCCAATATCAATATTTTTCGAGGTATTTATTTCCATTTAGAAATAATCATGAGAATATAATTAATAATTTTACTTATCATAACTTTATTATAACTTTTATTTATATATAAAATTGTGACGTCAAAACTGTTAATATAAGGTAAAAGCATAACCTTTAATTACCCGATTACACAGGGTTCGTAACGTGGGATTCATGTGACACGATTTTTGCAAAAAAACCCATAAAATATTACAAATAAATTAAATTGTAAAATTTAAAAGAGTTTTTAAAGAGCATTTGTTTCTTGAAGTAATTACAAAACTGATAACTTCTTAGTCGTTTGCACACCTTGGGAATAAGATGATCGCTTGCAAGCTACTTATTTCAAATAACGAAAATATAAGTTTTATTGTTTTCTATTCTTGTATAACTGACTCTGAGTTTCTTTCGCTGATTCTTCTCAGGTCTAAGGTATTTATTTCCGAACCGGTGCTAAATTTTTGACAATCAATGAACAATTGGGACATTTCTATATTGAATAAGAATTTTGAACATTGACTTTGCACAATTTCAAAACAATTTTATAGAAAATTAAAATAATTTATTTTTGAAAATTAAATTCAGAATTATAGTATATTAATCTGCCAGTTAGATTTTTGGTGTTGTATAAATATATTATTGAAATGTATCATTATGTTGATAATGGGACTGATTTTCGATTACACGTGCGCAAGCGCAAGTATCATACGTAAGCTGTGAGTAACGACACGCAATCGCGTCACTGAGTCAAAGCTCAGATTTAGCGCATGCATAAACACATTCAACTTTGATTCAAAGGAAATAAATAAAAAACCTTCCATCTGTCCTCGGATATAAATACGAAGACAATCATATGTTTTAGTATTTGCAGTGATAGGTAGCTTCTTTTGTTTTAAGTATTTTTAATATAAGTCGTGACATTTCGTAAGAGCGATGTACATTATTATGTGGAAAAAAATGTATTATATAGTCATTATGCATGTAAAAGTAAAGTAACAGCCTGTACATTTCCGACTGTTGAGAAAAGGCCTCCTCTTCCATTAAGGAGAGGGTTTAGAACATATCCCACCACACTGTTCCAATGCGGGTTGGTGGAATACACATGTGGCAGAATTTCGATGAAATTAGACACATGCAGGTTTCCTCACGATGTTTTCCTTCACCACCGAGCACGAGATGAATTATAAACATAATTAAGCACATATATAAAGGTGCTTGCCTGGGTTTGAAGCCGCAATCATCGGTTAAGATGCACGCGTTCTAACCATTGGGCCATCTAAGCTCATATGTATGTATTTAATATATACAGTGGCAAGCGCTATAAGAATCTCCTTTTAATACCTTTGACTAACCAGTTGACTTAGTAACTAACTTCCAAGTTCACCCGAGGTCTCTAGTTCAAATTACGGGTAAAAGTTATTGTATTCAGCGATACTAATTCTCAGTAGTAACCCGTTCATTGGAAAAGAGCAGTATTACAGATGTACTTTACAGGTACCTATAACAACTTCACAAAGAAGGGCCAATTAACATAGGTTTGGCTTATCGGTTTTGTTTGCAGACTAAATAAGGTTTAGACAATCTTAAACAAGCTTTAATATCTATTCATGAGAGCCCAGATGGCGCGTTCTAACCATCAGGGTTAGAACGCGCGCATCTTAAGCGACCGTTGCGGGTTCAAACCCAGGCAAGCACAACTGAATTTAATGCTTAATTTTTGTTTATAATTAATCTCGTTGGGAAGTGAAGAAAAACATAGCGAGGAAACCCGCATGTGTCTAGTTTCAACGAAATGTATGTAGCGCATGTGATTCTACAAACCCGCATGGTGCAAACCTTCTCTTCGAAGGTAGTAGAGGCCAGCCCAGCCCAGTGGGAAATTTAAATACATCGGGAAATCTATATCGTGTCAGAAAGTAGATTTTACCGAGACGTATCGGCACAAAACTATATGCCGTGTTTTTGTCGATAACTAAAATACTTAAATATTATATCAATGTGATGTTGTTAAATATTTTTTAAATTGCCATTTGTATTATCAATGGAGAGGGCATTTATGATATTAAATGATAATTTATTAAGAAGCTTGTCATTGCCTGTCTTAAAATCAGTATAAATAACAAATTAAAGTAAACAATTTCAGTGCATCTGTCCCTATTACAAAATATATTCAATTACAAGACATTTCTTTCTGTGATGAAGTGTTCTCAGGTGTTTCCAGTTGCAAATTAAACTATAGAGTAAATATAAGTAATTTTTCAAAATTTTTGTTTTAAACGGAATTTAAGTTTGAAAAAATATTATAAATATTTTTGCAAACGTGTTGAATTTGTGTTTATAATTAACTTAATACTAGATGGTATTAATTTATTGCATAATCTGATTCATTTATATAAATATTACTAAGAAATATAATTTCGTATATGAATTATGTAAATGACGATAAATATAAACATTGTATAGTATTAAGTTGTTTGCCGTAAGCATATTTGTGCAGTGAATGATATCAATTTGTTTCACGAAAAGGTCGGAGTCTTGGCGCAGGTAAGGTATTAGTCATGCCAACAGGTCTTCTCACGAGCATAAAAATTGACATCTACATATGTCTCGTAAATGTATCGTAGACATTCAGACGCTCAATGCTTCATAAATACGAACATTATAAATAATTTATACAGTAGTTGCGATTATTTCAATATTTTGATTGGAATATAACAATTGACATGGCTTTTGTAGGGATTTCTATTGGTTGTTGTGGATTGATTAAATGACGATGTTTATATAAACGTTGACGACCTCCGTGGTTGTGTGGTCGAACTACTTCGTGGTCCTGGGTTCGATTCCCGGCCGAGTCAATGTAGATTTTATCATTAGTTTTCTATGTTGTCTTGGGTCTGGGTGTTTGTGATACCGTCGTTACTTCTGATTTTCCATAGTACAAGTGCTTTAGCTACTTACATTGGGATCAGAGTAATATATGTGATGTTGTCTTATACTTTTTTTATATTAAACAAATAGCTGTACCCGCTACTTCGAGCGCATTCGAATTCAACAAAGAAGTTACTGTAGTAGTCTAAGTTACTCCTTATTATATCAGCTATCTACAGTGAAAGTCCCATTAAAACAGGTCAAGCCGTTCCAGAGATGATTAGGAACAAACAAATAGACAGGCACACAAACTCCAAAGCAAATCTGTCTGTCTCGTTGTTGCTATTTCGTGACTAAATCACTGACGAGCGAGCTTGAACTTCAAGGAAAGATACTCTTTGACACTGATGACCAACCCCTAAGCGATTCCGCGGACCACAACAACAACAACAACAGCCTGTAAATTCCCACTGCTGGGCTAAAGGCCTCCTCTCCCTTTGAGGAGAAGGTTTGGAACATATTCCACCACGCTGTTCCAATGCGGATTGGTGGAATACACATGTGGCACAATTTTTATGAAATTTGTCACATACAGGTTTCCTCACGATGTTTACCTTCACCGCCGAGCACGAGATGAATTATTAAGACAAATTAAGCACATGAATCAGCGGTGCTTGCCTGGGTTTGAACCCGCAATCATCGGTTAAGATGCATACGTTCTAACTACTGGGCCATCTCGACTCTGCCGCGGACCGCAACTAGTTTATAGTATATACTTAAATCATCTCCGAAACGAACCCGTAATCATCGTTTAAGACACTCAGCTATTCTAGACACTAAGTCTTTACGGCTCGATACAGAAAGAATAAGATTTTATAATTGTTAAAATAAATATAAGATATTGAGTGATTTTTGTCAAACGTAAGAAAACTATAAGCAATCAATTCGTATTCATATCTCACTCGGGGAATAGTAATAACCAACTTACTTTGCTACGTCATATTGATACGTATATCCTATAAAATTGTATAATTATTATAGTCAATGTCGTATAACGGATTCCAATATTTTACGCCCTTGTTCTACGGTGAGTTTCAACTTTCTTCTTACATAATAGCTCCGTTAACAATTGTTTTTCTAATATTAAACTTCTGCCCAACTCTGTAATGGATACGGACCAGTATTAAGCGCAGTGTTTACTGTATTTGATCTCTCTATAATGGACAGTAGACAGGAAACAAGGCTGAGTTTCTTCGAAGTTTTTATAACGTCTTTTCAACTTTTTAAGATTTTATTTATTTAAACATATGTGTGTGTTTAAATCAACATCTGAAATTTAAATCGGTGTCATCCTGTTCATCCCATTCCATTTCTGGTGACAGTTCAATTTAGTTTTTAATTTTCATATTATTTACATTTTTTTTTTATCTCGATAGAATTGAGATTTGGCCAGTATCATAATATGATGAAGAAAATTACTTAAATATAAGCTTTATTATTCTGAACTTTCATGAGTTTTTATACATTCTGTCATAAATATTATATAACATATTCGATTGTAATATTGTTTGTATTTTCAAAAAGAAGGTTACATTTGAATCACATAATATATCCATAATATATGTTAATTAACTCTATAATTATAGAGTCGCTAGAATCGGTATCTAAAAGAAATTCGATTCATATTACATACATAAATAGGTAGAGAAAACAGTTCAATGCCCTTTCCTACCCAATATAATATGCCCACTATATTTTTAATACATAAAAAATATAAATATAAGTAGAAAAAAAGGTTACACTAATATGTAAAATTCGAACGTAATTATACGCTTAAACAACTGAATTTACAGTTTGTGTATTATAGGTAATTTTTTATTATGTACGCACGAGTAAAGTTGCAGGTACAGCCAGTATAGGTATATAATAAGTATAGGTATATAAGTCTTTCTCCTATATTTTGAATCCGGTAGTCGTACTATTTCTCATCTTTATGAATTAATATTTTTATTTTTGTTTGAATTTACAATACGTATGATCAATACATTTAATTTATTGTTTTGATTTACATTAGCTAATTATTGTTTACTGAATTTAAAGGTAATCCTTATCAGCTTATTTATAAACATTGTTTAACATGTAATTAGTTAAATACCACTTTCTCTTTCTTTTTTCATTGAACTGACATTTGAAAGAGGAAGACAGTTTCATCTAACTAACCATCCTTTAAATAGTTATAGATCAATCTCAAATAATTTACAAAGTTAGTTTTCGTCATTACTTACTCGACTTCTGTAAAGGTTGTGTATTTTTAAATAGTGTATAAAGTTATAGGTGAGTTTGTTTAAATATTTTTTATCTGTGAAAATATGTAGTTTCGTTCTTGTCTCTTAAAATATTTACATAGTAGAATGACACGGGTATTATTATTACATTCCTCTCTATATGTCTTGTGTAACTGTTATAAATATAATTAATTAATAAATCTTTTAACAACTTAGTTTTACGCTTTTTACATTCCTTTAATGCGTCGCTAAGGTTGTGGCAGCCGGCCACATTCTGATTACACACACATAAACACACGGTCCAACACATTCATATTACATATATTGTACATATACTTTACAAGTAGTACTCTTATCATTAATCCTAAATTTATTATGGAAAGGACCTTAAAAAATAGTCGGTTTTCACGTCTGTCTGAACGCTAAAGTTTCACCAGTATTAAAATGACTTATTTAGAAGATTATTCAGTAGCATTTTACGTTTGGTAATCAATTTAGTTTGGTCTTTAAGTTCATAAAAGTGTTTTCAAGATTCTTCATTGACGTAACAAAATCACTTAAGACTTGACTAAATTAATGTACTACAGAATCTTCAATCCAGCGACGATAATATTTATCTTTACGCATAAGACATGTGTAATTTTTCGGCCTAAAACTATTTATTACTAACTAGCGATCCGCCCCGGCTACGCACGATTGTAATGCTCATAATAAATATACTACAGAATTTGTTTATTTACGTCATCACATTAGAAACTTCTAAAATTATCAGTATTCCTCTCGAATCTCACATCTTTTAAAAAACCACATCAAAATCTATGTCATTTTAAAGATCTAAGCATACATAGGGACAGACAGCGGTAAGCGACTTTGTTTTATACTATGTAATGATACAATACATAAAAATTAACAAATTAATTTTAAGCGGTTTCTGGAAATATAAATTGCATATGCATTTCGGACCAGTAGTTTGAGAAATGTATGAATAAATGCATAAATCTGTGAGCCGTGAGGTATGGTGTACGTATGTACCTATGTATGTACAAAATGGGTCTATAAATCATTCGGCTTCATAATGATTACATCATTTTAGCGTACACCTCATTATTTATAATAAAGTAACTTTGTAAACCTCTAATTTTCACGTGGCCCGTGACAGTAGTGATGAATTTAGGTTACTTTGTATTGAAATAGAATAGGTAGTAACTAGAGCTGAGATGGCCCAGTGGTTAGAACACGTGCAAACGATGATTGCGGGTTCAAATCCAAGCACCACTATATATGTGCTTAATTTGTGTTTATAATTCATCTCGTGCTTGGCGGTGAAGGAAAACATCGTGGAGAAACCTGCATGTGTCTACTTTCATCGAAATTCTGCCACATGTGCATTCCACCAACCCGCATTGGAGCAGCGTGTTGGAATATGCTCGGAACCCTTCCCTTAATGGAAGAGGAGGCCTTATCCCAGCTGTGGGAAATTAACAGGCTATTACTTTACGTTTTAGTAACTAGTAAGTATATATATGTATTATTTATATTGGAATATCTTTTATTAGCTGAACAGCTGTTGGATTCTGTAAGAACACACTTCGTATCTCTCAAGTGGTATGCTGAAAACCAACGGTGGTATGTCATTCTGATACGTGTATTTTATAAATTATATAATTCATTATTATTATACAATTAATCGAATGTCAATCTTGAAATATGACATTCTGAAATTTTAGCACCACCATTTTGAGGTTTTTTCCATTTTTTTTTGTGTCCCTTATATTTACTTATCATTCAATTTTACCAGTGGTATGTCCAGGTTTCAGTATCACCAAAATATAGCAAATATATTTTCTTTTTTTAAGGACTATACCGTAGAAAAGCCTCCTATGTCCTTCCAGAAAAATCAAACTTGCTTTATATCAAATTTCATAAAATTCGGTTCAGTGGATTAGCTGACAGATAGACAACCTCACTTTCGCATTTAAAATATTAGTATTATAGTTTCCTTTATATTTTGAAGCTACTCATTTTCACATATATATTTTTTCCGACCTCAATGGATGTCCTCGTGCTAACAATAGACGCCTACCAGCTGTGCTGCAGAGCACATTTCGCAAGATCTGTGTATAATGTATTATCGCAAACAGCGCTATTAACCCTTTTTTAAAATAACCAACAGTTATTTATAAACGAAATGATTAATTATTAGAATCATAAATTATTTTTAAGCATTTTATAAAGGAACTATGCAAAATATATGTTCTAAATGTATGTAAAAGTGATGATATTTTTAAAGGGGCAGGTTACGTAGGTAAGTTCAGGACTTAAAAAATTATAATAAAAAGTGAAATAATAAAACAATCCAGACGTAATGTTATGTTATTGTCGTTCAAAAGATTGCTTAGATAAAATCACTCGATCCTCTTTACGTTCAATTATCGGTGTTATTTAATAAGACTTAACAAATAAAACCTAGTTTGTATTTTTGCGATTTTTTATTGGTCGTTTCAAGCACACTTAAGATATCTTGTAAGCACTAGCGCCAATCACTCATACGAAAGCAAGGCAAGAATTAAAAGTGGAGGGCGTGCCTTCGTGGGTGAATATATCTTTACCATTGAAAGACTAAAGTCTCTTATATAGAAGTGGAATATAAGAAACTATAATAAAATCAATTGAGATCAGATGAGTGTCAACAGCGCAACGTTTTAGGGGGCGCTTAGCGATTTAAAAGTTGCAGGATAGATCCCCTTGGGCTATTGTCGTATCCTCTCCTATTACGTGTGACAAGCTTAAAAGAGTGGGTAAAAAGAAATGTTAGTAATTTCCAATATTAATATATACAATGATATGACATACTGTTCGGGTCTCGTAAGCAGATCTAAAATTGACAAACTTTATCTTATAAGACTTGTTTGGGTAGGTTTTGGCTGATGCACATATCGTGCAATGTATCCAAATATAAAATTTAATGTTTCCGGTAATATGTCGTAAATTTTTCTTCGCATTGAAAATGAATGGTAAACGAACGTTGGTAAAAAGGTAATTTATAGCAAACGCTGTGGTACGTAAGGCGCAGTTGAGCTAAAATCGTGTTGGCGTCTAGCCATCAACTATAATTATCGTAAGAGTGCCAAAATCTACCATCGCATTCCATCTCGGGCATTTATAGATTTTACTAGTATTTTCTATGCTTTTCAGAAAACCATCGTGAGTTTAATTTAATTCTATACAATATATTATTTATGTAATTTATTGTATTATATATTTTATTGATACTATTAAAATATGATTTACTTTTAATTTAACATAATAACAACTTAAAAGCAATTGAATACAAATTTCTAGTCATGATTTTTTTATTTAGAATTCTTTATTAAGTTCAATATTATAAATATTCTCATATCTCTATATATCTCTTTTTTCGTGATTATTACAAGTCACGAAAAAAGAGACAGATATATGCCTGCAGTCAACGTATATATATATATATATATAAGATATGTAAAATATAAAAATAAATAAAAAAAGTTAAGAAAATCGATTGCTGCACATTCTTAACCTTCAACAGGTGGAAAACCGCGTTCACCGTTACATCTGTTCATCCACTAATACACATGATCTCACTTCCAGTTGGAGCTGGCATTGAAGCTGCATCCACAGCAACGTGATAACATCATGGCGGCTAACGGGTAAGCAGCTAAAAAATATTATTAAAATTTTAATCGAAAATCAAATTTGAAGATTTAATAATTTGATATTTTGTTTTTACAATCGTGACATTTTTATTGAATTAAAATGACCTAAATAATATTCGAGCTTTTGTATAGGACGGTTTGAATAATAATGAGTTCTTTATTTCAATTATAATCTTTATTCTAAATCGTTAATTATACGCGCTAAAAAAGTTTTGGTAAACAACGTTAGTCATGCTCCAAATTATGCGGTTTTATAATAAAATTTATTTTAAGTCAAAAAATTCAATAGTTTAATTTCAATATAAATAAATCAATTGTAATGAATTAAATATAGTTCCGTCGTATCATGAAAAACTAAAATGACAAATTTGCGTTTATAACACGTTAACAAGTGCAAATAAAGTAAAAATAATCTTGATTATAATTTGAAATTCTCTTTCTTACGCCTATAATTTATAAAATTATTCATTATCGAACTTATTATTGGTCAAAAAATAATTTTTTTGTATTAAAGATTCATATCTTTTTTAAATTATCACTACCATTCGGCATATTTGAACAGTATAGCATTTGTGAAAATGACATTTTTTGACGTCACGAATGGCTTCTGAAACATATTGGTACATAATATTAGAAACACGATTACATAAGGCTCATATTATTTTAAAACGGAGCCGCATAATGGTGCATTTTTATTATAATATCACTAATTTTAATATGAAGGTCATACAAGATTAAGTCTCGAAATTAATGTTAACCAAATATACCACAATGAGTCACACGCCATTTGGCATTTCATTTACAAAGTCTAAAATAGTACTACGTAGTTTGTTTGTCATAGAGCCCTTTGCCAATAAATTGCTGCGAATTATTTTAATCAGTAGTAAATTCAAAATATGTCAACATTCAGCCTAAAATAAAATAAAGTCTGTGTGCCTGTCAGAAATCATTTTAAAATCAAATATAAAAAAAAGTAAACAATAATTACTCTTAAAAAAGATTATACTGCAATTTCATTCATTATTTCAATAATACGAGACATGTATGTCAGAACATGAGGAAGAAATGAAAATAATTTCTAGAAGTTTATATCGTGTAAAAATTAAAGTCATTTATTCATTGTCTAATAGATTACCTGCTAGTAAGTACTCCGTCCATAGAATCTACTAGGCATAAAATATTTCGTTTTCAATAAAATATTCCCTTCTAGAGAACTAATCTTCATCCTCTATTCTTTTAAAAACATTCCGAACAACAAAATATTTGTCTTTCATTTCGACTGAAATCAAAACTGACGTTTTTATCGTTTTCGTTTTACGCAAACTTTATCGAGATTTCGAAGAGGTAAAGCGAAATGGGTCAACAATAGCTTTCAGTGTTTGTGTCCATCGCTGTTGTCATACGGGTAAAAATAACGCGATGTTTGGCCGTTTTCCAGATACGGCCCTGCGCCTGTCACTGGACACGTCGGCCGGATCCCGAACTATGGCAAGACTCAGGTCAATGTAAGTATATATTACTAATTGTTTAAATGACTTAAACGCATATACGACACTGATGAAAAAAGACCATTTTGATTAGGTATACAATTTTTTATATCCTCAAAAAGATTTTTTATAATATTAGAGATATTTAACAAGTCGCTAAAATACAAATTATTAAATAGTTATTAAGTAATTTAATCATTTGTTTCTCTTTTTAAATTCTAGCCAATGGGTGGTGTCGAGCCTCCAGCGTGTATCCAAAACGCGATGATGACCAAAGACAAGAAACCATTCACGTATACCCCTGGAGGTTTAGATCTATCACAAATTAGGACACCTAGTATGGCGAGAAGGATGGCTCGTCAACGCTCTCAAGAAGAGCAAGAACATGCCTATACTCAACCACCACCTAACAGCGTCTATCATCCCCAGGGAGGCCCAGTGCCACCGCCACCACCCCCACCACAAATACCAGCTCCGCCGCCACCACCGCCCCTTGTTATTGAAGCTCCATCAAAGTCACCTAAACCAATAGCACCAGGAGAGCGACCTGAAATTGTTATACCTGAAAATCCTATTGGTATGCTTAGAAAAACTAATAGCCCTTACCATTGGGAGGCTGAAAAAGCAGAGTTGCAGCGTATCGGCCCTGTTCCTAAATTCGTTGATAAGGTACCCAGTCCTCTGACTGTCAAACTTCCTTCAAACAACTCCTACCAAAACTATTCTCCTCAAAACAATATGCAAAGACCGAACTACGGTTATGGAAATCAGAATCAAGCTCCCGATAGTCCATTGCACAGGCCAGAAGCACAATATGCTCATCAACAATCAGGTTCACCAAATGTCAACGGTTCACCACAAACTAGGGACATTTTACTACGACAGGACTCTCAATTCAATAAGAGTCCGCAGCCATTTGGAAATCAGCCGCCACTAACGAACAATCAATCGCCACAAAACTCTGGTTCACCATATACTCCTAATGTCTCAAATCATTGGAGGCAACCAGAAAGACGAGATTCTCCGGCAAGTGTGCATAATAGCCCACAATCTCCCCAGTTAAATCGAGGACCATTTTCACCGGCTGTTAAGCAAAATGTCCCAAGCTATAACCAAACAGCACCTAACAATTCTGTTTTTCATACTTTGCCGAGAGTTGGACAAAGAAATCAAGATAGTTTTTCAAATAATCAGGCTATTTATAATAATACAAGCAATGTTAAAGAAATTCAACCGGTTCAAAACAATGAGTCACCAAATACACCTCCATGGAGGACAAATACACTTAATAGGTACCCGAAAGATCAAACTACTCATAATAATGTTCAGAATACAAATCAACAGCAGGCATACAACCCCCCATGGAAGGTAAATGACGCTAACAACAATCAACAAGGTGAAAGTAACTATAATCAGCAATGGAAACTAGAGAAAAGTACTCCCAATAACATTAGCCAGCAACAATACTCTCCGCCGTGGGCTGCACAAGAAGCTAATAACAACAGGGCACAAGAAACTGCCCCTTGGAGGTCACAAGATACTACAAATAGATCCACTAACCAGCCTGCCCCTCCTGAAACCCGTTATCAATCGTCTATATCTATCCCCGTGACACCAAGAAAACAAAATTCCCAACCTGAATATAATAATACCCAAAAGGAGGCAGTATATGTCAACCAGGAACCTGTTTATTATTGTCCCGAGAGTCCAAAATCAATACCTCCCTGGGTTAAAACGCAAAAGGAAAAAACAAAAACACCGCCTCCTGCTTGGTGTCAGAGACCTTTAGAAGGAAGAAAGAGTTCTTCCAGGGAGTTAGCAACACCTCCGAGAGATACACACCAAGAACCAGAATGGGTAAGAAAGAGTAATGAAATGCAACGGGGTGCACGTGAAGTCATTAGCCCCCCTAAATATCAACAGCCCGTTCAACCTAATTGGTCAACTAAACCCTCCGAAAATAGAAAAAGTTTACCAAGGGATAATACACAGAGCACAAATACAGGAAGAATTATTCCGATACAAATGGAGGTCTCAAGTACAGAAACGAGAAATCAAGGTCGGCAAGGAGGCAACCAGCCTCAGTTGAGAATCGTTATTGATATGAAACAAAATCCTGAATCTCACAACCAAAACAACGCTCAGGTACCATTTTCTCAACCGACTCAGCGCATTATGAGAGTGTTATCGCCGCAACTTGTACGTGATGAGCCCGGACTGAACCAGCCAGATTTGCCAATGTTGAATAGAAGTTTCCAGAATACTCAGGACAGTCAGCCAAAAACGCGAATAATTCCAATACAAATTGAAGGTGGCAACGGTGGGGCAAACAAAAGGTAACGTTAGTTTTTTATTATTATTAAAGAAAAGTAACTTGATTTCATTTATTTGTTTACAGATATGTTTATTCTTAAGAGTTAAATTCAATATCCTGACTTTTATGATTACTTTGTACACTATGTACTCTGTTTTAGATTTTTTGTAATTATGTAATTAAAATACATCCTCAAGAACTTGTCTGTTGTAATTTTCAGCTTCGGTGGGCGGTATTAAGGGAGCTGTTTGCACTGTCCAAAGTAAACTCATTTTTATTGCACTGCTTCTATGATTCAGGCACTTGCTCTATAATTAGCAATATTAGCATCTTCACGCTTTGTGAACGCGCTCTAATTCTGTTTACTTCATTCATTTAACAAATTTGCTCTCTCTGTAATTAGCTGCTAATTATCGATAGAGATAATTAGTACCTACTTAATTTTTTTTTCATCAAAGCGTAGTGCACAATATATTTCTAATTGGCTTTTCTAACAACTGCTTTGTTGTACGAATTCTTTGACCTGAATTATGATTTTTGATTTCGGATTTACTCAAAATTAAAAGCGTAATTTTGGAGTTGATTTATTTGTGAGTTTTACTTATAGTTTTTTACTTCATACTTTTCATGTAATACTTAACATAATCATTTAATACGATACTTCTATATTGAACTGTTACAAATAAAAGGGCCAACGGTTTAACAAGACTCAATTCGTGAGTTTTATGTTTTAAATTACAATATATTTAGTCGTTTTTTTATTTTAATAATATGTGTCTAATTACTGGTGGAAACTTAGCTGATATATGTAATTTTGTATTTTCATATCCCATAAATTTAACTTATTGTTTGTTTTTCTAAAATAAAATAAGTAAAGTAGAAATAAAATAAAATAAAGTATAAAGTTATTTGAAAGTCGTTAATACCTTTCGAAAGTAAGCCTAGTAATATTAAATTCAATGTAATATCGATATCTAATGTAGATATTGAATAATATACAATTTCCAATTTTAAAATGACATTAAGTGCGGTTTGATTGTATTTAATTTAAATTTGAAAGTAAAATGAATATTCCTACTGGTAATTATTTATAAATGCTGTTTTGAATAAAAAATTGTTTTGATAAACACTTCATTCTGAATAAGAAGGAAGTAATCGCTTTTTGACATTTGCAAAAAGGGACATTTTGTTTAACGAAATTAAGATGCTAACAAAGCATAGTGAAATGGAATATGTTCTTTTTTTAAATTGTATTAATCTTATTTTTTACATGTTTCCAGCGTGTACTACCACAGATTCACGCAAGATGGTTCGCCGCGGCAATCCAAGGCGTTTAAAGTTCTGCAGGTCATAACAGGAACGGGTGACAATATAAAAATAAATATGAAAAATCATCAAGGTTATTCTGATTTTTAATCAAATACAATATGAAGAAAGATAAATAAACTCATGTAAAATTTTATTGGACTGGCAATTAAGAAAAATATATCGGCATAACTTTGGTCTAGCAAACAAAAAAAAATTAGGTAGCCATTGTTCGTCTTTCTTAAATATATGTTTTTCTAATGGCTTAAATTTTTTTTTCTTTGGAATAATTGTATTAATCATTTACGTGTTTTTAATTTGACTTCGTAAACACGGTAGGGATATATGTTTATCTAGAAAACTATATATTAAAATATATTATATTAAAAAAAATTGACGCGCGGGAATATAACGAGCTATTTAAAAATTAGTAATTAATTTAATAATTATATAATTTAGTTTAATTTTAAGTTATAAAAAATCTGTAATAAACAAACGATATTATGTGCTGCTTATGTGATTATAAATTAAAAACTAATGCTCATAAATACGGCTAATATACCAAAGATTAATTAGGAATTTTTATTAAATTATAACAAATTTTATAACTTTATTTCGTTATAAAACGTTATATTAAAATAAGTTTAGTTATAATTTTTTAACTTATTACAAGTTACCATTAGATAGCGAATTTTTGTTTTATAAATTAACAATAAAAATTATATATATGTATATATTTATAAAATATGTCTTTAATTGTTTTAGATACCCTTATATTAATATATTATATTTAACATAAATTTGTATATTTATTATAAATATATATTTTATTTATTTATATATTATTCTTGTTATATTATGTATTTATATTAAGCAGTATTCCTATAATATTTTTTAAATTTTTGATAACAAATATATTCCTACTAATTGATTAACAAGGTTTCGACCAAAGAGTTTCTATAACAATATAATTTCCAATATTATATGAGTTCCCATAAACCTGGTTTGTAATTAATTCGTTTGTAATTAACAAAAATTAAAAAAAAGTGATTTGCCTACGTATCATGGCAATACTGATTTTAATAGACATGTTTTGTATAGTATTATATTTTTTTTCAATCGTTAAATCTGAATAATATTTACGTTGTATTTATTACTATTTATTTGAGTATTAAAAATATGCAATAAGTTTTTTTAATCAGCAGATGTTATGGTCGTAGGTAAAATACAAACAGACAGGGGTGTGGCAATCTAGTCAGTGTGATCTTTATATAAGTATTTTCTTTATTTTATATGAATTTACTATGTTATTGTATTATTTAAGTTTAGTTATATGTATTATATTTTATTTCATAGATTGTAAGGATGAAATAGTTTTTTAATAAATGTCGATAAATGCTTAAAGTTGTTTCCATTTATAATTTTATTCTTTGGAATGTAATTTGTTTTTGTTATGTTTCGTATTACTATGTAGAAATATTGCAAAGAAAACGATTCAGACGACTTTTATTAACCTTTAAATCGAACAGATTGCTATAATACTTGGAAGTTTCTTCCTTGTATGTTAAGCCTCATTCAAGATACATTCTGAATACATAAACCTCATTCAAGATACATATTGCATTCATAGTAGTAAGCTGTAACGTTGATTTCAGATCAAAACCCGTTCATTACATAAATCATAGTTACGAATATAACTGTCATCCGTACTGCTAGTATTTATCAGTCATAATGAAAAGTAAGTGAGAGAGAAGGCACATCTCTTGGTTGTAAAATAATTGTTTCAATTATTGTCAGAAAATATTAGTCAAATTCAAGGCTAAATACTAGTAATAACTTATTAAGAACCAAATACTGTAAATGCACCTGTAAGCTCATCGATATTAGTTATTTCCATGTTCGGTGGTAGTCATTTTCCATGAGGTGAGCCTCCTGTCCGTTTGTCAACTATTACCCAAAAAATACCCTAAAGGAGTGGGGGTTAAGCGGTTAAATAAAATCTATTTTAAGACGGTTTATTTATATAATGGAAAAGTTTTTATATTAAATTGTTTTGAGTGAATTATTAATAGCACAAAGGCGAAAGATTTTTTTTTATGAAATCATGATCAATCAACCGAATCATCTGGAAGATGAAAGTTTGCAAAGCTCCTATTAAAGAGACTAGTGTTCAACTAAACGTAAATATTACGTTTCGAGTTTTAAATTACTTATAAGCAACGTCAGCTGGAGAATAATTCTCAAATAAGAAAGGTTTTGTTCTATACTGGATCGATTAATCTTTTTCTTATCGATGAAGTCTACTTCTTCTTATTATTATTATTATTATTTTAATTCAAGGAATATTAAGAAGTGGTAGGTACATAGATAATATCTACTATTAACAAAATATTCTTCGTTACAAGAATACTTATGTATAATGAACAAATTAACTATATATGATCTTGTATTATAATATATACAGCCTACATATCTAAAACACTATCAATGTGTAAACGAATTTTCACAGATATTTTTGCAATAAGGATATTTTGTAGTTTTAATTTTTATAATTTATTTTGTAGTTTGTATTATAAGCGACACGAATTCGTGCCTTTTAGGTATTAAGGTTCCAACTATTAAGGAATAACTAAGGGAACCCAGGTAAGTAATAAATAATTAATTGTGATAACTTTTACTATTACTTCTAGGCGATTAAACAGTGATTGCTATTCGCTAGTTCATTTTAAATAGAGTACTTTAATTTTTAACCAAAACAGCGGTATAATAGGAAACGAACGGCAAGTAAAGCAAACGAACAATTGATTTCTTTAAAAGGAATGTCAATAATAAAATGAATTTAAATTAAAAATTCTAAGTAGATTTATAGAATTCTTACTAGAATTTAAAATATAGTTTTAAATTTATTTATTTTATTACATGATCACTTAAAGAAGATCAAATGTAAATGTATCATTGCTTGGCAGTTTATCCTACGATGACAGCCTACGACAACTATTTAAAAAAAAGAATATGAAAAAGTTGCTGAAATTTTAGTGCAACCGACGCGATACCACGTAAGTATTGCGTATGAAATTATTTGTAGAACGACGGTTGTCTTGTGACGTAGTTTGGATACAAATAGATGTATCTTTGAAAATAACAAATCTATACAGCTCTATATACTTTACATTGCGGTATAAAATACTTAACTTTATATAATACTAGTAGTCGCCCGCGGTTTCGCTCGCGTCTTAGGATTTTGGTTGTCACGTGTAAGGCAAAAAAGCCTATGCCTTTCTTGGAGTTCAAATTCTTCCTTCCAAATTTCATCAAATTCAGTTCAGGGGTATGGTCATGAGAGAACGACAGACATATTAATATTGATTAGATGAATCTCGTAGTTTCACATGTAGGTGGTGGTTGTGAGCTGACATGGCCCAGTGGTTAGAACAGTTGCATCTTGACCGGTGACTTCGGATTCAAAACCAGGCAAGCACCACTATATATACATATGTGTTTAATTTGTGTTTATAATTCATTTCGTGCTAGGCGGTGAAGGAAAACATCGTGAGGAAACCTCCATGTGTCTAATTTTATAAAAATTCTGCCACATTGTTTTCCACCAACCCGCATTGTAACAGCGTGGTGGAATATGTTCCAAATCCTCTCCTTGATGGAAGAGGAGGCCTTATCCCAGCAGTGGGAAATTTACAGGCTGTTACTTTACTACTTTATTATTTTCGGTATATATTATGATTGGTTTAGTTATTAAGCGTAACAAACAAACAAACTTACTCATTTATAGTATCAGTTAGGCTTATAATTGGTCCTTTTTGTATTCTACAGTTTTACTTAGTTGATTCAACAAAATCATTTTTGTTGAATCAACTAAGTATTCATCAAAACTTTATATTTATAGCAATAAAATTGATTCATATAAAGTATATAACAGAATCGAGCCCCACCATCTGTATGACATTTTAAACTATTGACGGATTTCAACGCGATTTTTATGAATATAGAATGTTTGAATAGGAAGGTTTATATGTGTAATAAATTCATGTTTTAGTTTTAACAAAAAATTTTTTATTCTTAGTTTGTTAATCTAAAAGAATCTTATAGTATCCGCGAGAAGCTGAGGCAGGTATCTAGTAATTCTTATATTTTTTGCTGTGTTGGAGTTATTATTTAGATTGATTGTTAATAATTTCGTTGATACAATTTTACAAAACGATGTTATATACCATGCTTTATGGAACTTACCTGTACTATATCCTAATTAACAGAAAAAACGATAAACATAATTTCATAAATACAAGAGTAGCTTGAATATTTACATACGTTTATATGAAAACTGAAATAATGGAACAAGATCTCTTAACATAGTTCTCATATATAATAATGTAATGCTATTGTTTCGAAATATGAATTGTAAGCTTCACACAAAGTGGAATACTTCAGCAACATTCATTTAAATAATAATATATAATAACTATATATTTTTTAAATATTTTTAGGTTCTTCCCTAGGCACACGTAAGTACGTTCGGCAGTAATATATTAAGCACCTTCACCCATTTTACTTATTAAACAAAAAGTAAGAAGTACTTACATATTTGTAAAACTCAGTTGTTCAAAATTATTTATTAAATATTATAACTAACAACACAAGGACAAATCACATACATGCTCTGATCCCCATGTTAGTAGCTAAAGCACTTGTGTTATGTAAAATCAGAAGTAACCACAAACACCCAGACCTAAGACAACATAGAAAACTAATGAACTTTTTCTATATCGACTCGGCCGGGAATCGAACCCGTCATCTCGGAATTTCGTTAATATGAAAACTCGTGTACACACTGCTCGACGACGGTGGTCGCCAAATATAGATTAACATTAATATCTATTATTTCTTCGGTCTTGAGCTTTGTCTAACATCAAACCTGGATTCTTCTTTGAATAAATACGCCACAGCATCTCAAGATAACACGCTTACAGTGTAATCATTCCTAATAGTATACTCGTTAAATTAAATTATAACTGATTATAATTTATAATTCAAATGGCGTAAGATTGATAGAGATACTGATCGGAAACAATTCCGTCGTACCGCCCTTTTGGTAAATTGAGTAACATTTAATCCATTTGGGTCTGTAATCACTGGATTAATCCCACCAAGGGTTGGTTATCGATTACAATTTTACGGCTTTGATGGCAAAACGCCAGGATTCGTATTTGAATTTCGTAAGCGTAACCGGGATGTCGACTTCATGCTTTTTAAACGCGTTCGATTATTCAACAAACAATTTTTATTCTTAATTCAAAATTACTATAAATTCAATTCATGTTCTATATTCTAATTTTTATTTGATTAGTTATTTTAGTAGCACTTTTAAAGATCAAGACTAAAGGTATATACTTACGCTTTGACGCCACTTAATAATTTAAAAAAAATCATATTTTTTTCTGTGGCGTTTATTCGTGAGTACTCAACTAACAATTACAAGAACGAATAACAGGAAAAGAGTGGACATTAGTAAAATAAAACACAATTTATCAGATACAAGGTACCCAGGTAGCTGAGGTATACGCGTAAAATTTACAGACGGCATTATTTAATCCAAAATCTTCGGCAATCATTAACAAATCTTAGCCATTTGACATGAAACTTTAATTAATAAGTGATAACTTCTAGAAATAATGTTTTATTTTTTCGGATTATGATATGTTTTTAAATAAAATTGAATTTTATAGCTGATTAGATAGTGATTTTTACAACACTAACATAAGAAAAAACTACTAAGAAATACGTATATATTTATAGAAACACAGTAAATAATGATCTCACTGTAAGGAATATAGGTAAATCACTACAAAAACTAAATGTACAATAGGCATGTATGTATGTAGAATGTTGTAACTAACAATCGTGAATACAAAAGCAAAACGTAATAACAATTATAACCAACAACAAACTAGAATCAAAAGACATCAAAGAGTTAGTGAATATCAAATAAACATATTATTTTTAATTAAATTCAATATCGATAGCTATAATTTGTTAAACACGCATGCTTTAAGACTACTAATTAATAATTAATATAATTAAAAACATTGTAATCCAGTTTAATATGAAATAAGGCGAGATGGCATGTGCATCGTAGCCGATGATTGCGGGTTCAAACCCAGGCAAGCACCACTGAATATTCATGAGCTTAATTTGTGTTAAGAATTCAACTCGTCCTCGGCGGTGAAGGGAAACATCGTGAAGAAACCTGCATGTGTCAAATTTCTTAGAAATTCTGCCACATGTGTATTCCACCAACCCGCATTGGAACAGCGTGGTGGAATATATTTCCAACCTTCTCCTCCAGGGAAAGGAGGCCTTAGCCCAGCAGTGGGAAATTTACAGGCTTTTGCTGTTGTTTTAGGTAAATTTCCAATTTCTGGACTCAGGTCTTTTTCTGATACTTTGTTTGTCAGAAAAACCCAATTACATTTTATCGGGCGAGTTGACCCGGGTTTTGATGGATAGATATAAGACCAAAGATAGGAACTAAGCGGCTAGCCACTAGACAAGGGTGTAATCTAGCACCAAACATATATTAGGGCTAATAGTTATATACACTCATAATCTACGCAACAGTTCTTAATAATTTATATGGCGGTTTATAATTATATATTCTATATACATGATTACATTGGAGTGGCAGTTTGTAGAAATAATATTTCTTACAATTTTTAAAAATTATATATAAAGCCATACTGTAATATCCAAATACATACTGTCCAGCATCGCGCAGATCTCATGTATGCCACCCCTCCGCTGTCATTTCGGCGCTTTCTACGATCGACTTAATATCACTTAATGCATAATCAATAAAATATAGTAAAAACTGCAAACTGAACGATAACTTATTTGTTAAAATTAAAAGCGCGCGATGTCGCGGGCACGGCTATTAAAAAATATAAATGAATGTGTCACCAGTAAAGCAGATGCATTCTCTAATTAATATTCTAATGCAATAGAAATTCCGACTCGATCAGAATGACTCCTTTCTTCTGAAAGAGGGCTTTGCGTGCTCTCTGAGGCTTGGGATAAACGCACTCCTAACTTTCAGACTACGGGCCGATGAGAATTTTCCTATGAAAGAATATTTCATTGGCCATATAAGCTAAACCTAAACCGCAATGGCAGTAAAAGGTATCGATCATGAAATTTGTAATATTGTTTAATTTTCTCTATACGAGTAGTTTACGCTGTATAACCGCTTTGTTAAAACCGGTCCGCAGTTAAAACTAATTGAACGGTCATTAATCCTTTCAATAAAGATCTCCGTTGTAACGTGTTACTTTCGCCAATTTTAACTAACCCTATAAGTTCGTTATCCAATAAAACAATATAGGATGGGTCCGAACCAATGTAGATTGTTCCGTTGTCCGTTAATTAACAATTTCATGAGCGAATGGACGTGAAGATTACCTACGTTCAATAGACTATCACCTGTGTTGATGGCAAATAGATCCCCATAAAATGAACGCGGACTTATATGACTCTGAGCTTCAAATAAGACGATATATATTATACACTGTTTCTATTAATACTGACAATCTGTATTTATATTTATGGAGTAAGAAATATTACAAAATATTTTTGGCGTAGGTTGTCATATATTGTGACTGTGAGTTGTATAAAAATCTGTCAGGATTTTTCAATTAATCCAGTAAATCTGGTTTTATATTTATTACCTAAAAACGAATTTTAGTATGTATGATTTACACATTTGTCTATAAATGACAATCATCCATTCTGATCCACAATAGCACGGATAACAAACAGAAATTAACAAAAATATCTATGATATAATGTGATTATATAATTAAAATATGAACTAGTAACTGAATGAATGAATGAATCAGTCGTGAATCTGTAAAGGTCTAAAACAAAAGTTGTTGAAAAATGGAATTTATTTGACACCTGTTTCATTTCCCGTTTTTCGAGTGAATGTTGTTTGGCTTACAATGCAAACTGTCTCGCAAAATGAAAAGGTTTGCAATAGGTTCGGTACTGAGCTATTTACCTTTACAGCCAAACTCTCCTTTTTTGTAGCTCAAAAATACATTACGCATTTCGAGGTTTGTGCTAGTTGGCCATAGGAAACCAAAATTCCCAACCGCTTTCGAATGCTAGTGCGACGACAGCCGAACTCTCCTAGACTAAATTTGTATGACAATATGTTTCAAACAAAACAGGTAATAGTATTTAAATCTTAATATAAGCTGTATGTCAATATAGTTCTAAGGTTTACAACTTTAATTTTTTAATTCCTTCCATCTAAATATATAAACAGAGCGCTGTTTTTTATTGAACACGAATTCAGCAAAAACCGCTAAATATTCTGACATACATTTTGTACCATTGTATTCACCGTGTTTCCGAGAAGGTTTTTATCTAAACCATACAATATAGTTCAACGTATATGTCGAGCGGAACCACAGCAATGCGTAGCTGGGTCTTCTAAATAAATTGCAGGGTAATTAGATTTATGTGTATTATCATTAATAACACTAACATGAAATAGTAGTATATGGCATATTTTTTAAATCTGTTTTTGAGTATTGGCCCGTAATGAACTTTCATTTTTTGAACACTATGGAAATTGTAACTTTTTATTCACGCAGTGGAAACCGCCGAAACGTAACCGAGCACATAGTGAGGGTGGGGGCTGCAGGGTAATGTGGGATTCTGTCCTCAGGGGGGCTATGTAGTCGCGATCGAGGAATTATACCAAAAAAAAATCGTTAAGTTATTATTAATGTCGTATTTAAAAACTCTCATAACGAATACCATTTTTGAATCCTGCATTATTCAAAATGGCGTCTGGGTATGATTTTTTTATGTGCGTGATTAGTCTGGCTTATTTTAACAATGCTTTTACGTTATTCAACTTCGTTTAAAATATAATCTATATAAAAATATAAAATATATAAGTAAGACGTCAAATCGCACCTTAAATTGCCCTAGAGGTAAGACAATAGTCACAGGGATCAAAGACGCATCTGTGACTTTCTCATAACAGCTCAGTACGCATAGCTTTTTAAATTGGCTACGTAGTAAATTTAAGTAACGTAAAGATATTTTACCAGATATTCTTTCGCAAAACAGCAGTACTCAGCATTATTGTGTTCCGTTTCAAGGGCGTTGGAGTCACAAAGGATAAAACATCTTAGTTTTCAAGATTTGTAGGCTATTTCTTACAGTGCCAATAAGTGGAGGTGACCTGATAGGTCAATCCGTTAATGTCCCACACTTGGACTAACGTGAAAGATAAATAAATGCAGGTTATTCGCGACAATTTTAAACGTAAGTAACAAAGTATCTCTAATGTTATAATGTTGTCTTAAATTTTCGCGATTACACATTGAAATAAAACTAGTTATAACGGATTTGAATCGCGTATATTAATTATTCTTAACATCCCAACGTTAGAGGTCAGTCTACCCGTGACCACGAACGCTGTAAAGTGCTCGAAACGTCGGGATGTTAAAAATAATTAATATACTCGATTCAAATCTGTTATAACTACTTTTATTTATATCTGATGTTTTCTAATGGAAATTGCTTCCGCAAAACAATATTTAACCAAAGACAGTTTATAAGCAAAATATGTCTGAAACATTAACAGCAATCAAGTAGATCCTCTTAGGAGAATCTCTTTGAAAACGTTTCTAATACTGTCTAAGAACTGGCAATTTGATTGGCCAAAGTACTGAAAATTGTATTAGGAAATTGCTATTTAAATGCTTGTCGTAATAGGAAGTAGTTTTCGTTTGATATCAATATAATTTTGATGATATATGATTACAATAAATTTAAAAAAAAATTTTTAATTTTGACTTCAACAATCAATTTGTGAAATAAAAAATATTTTCATGATGAATCGAAACAGCGATTGAACAGGAAAATGCTGCTAGCATTGTTGCCACCATTCCACGCGGTTATCATTTGGACAGTGATTATTTTGCATTTTTTTTATTTTTGTGATATTGTGTTTATATGTTAAAGCTCAAGCATATATAACACACAGTAACAGTATCATAGTCTACAATGGAGCACTAGCCTCTTCTCTTATTAAGAAGGAAAAAAAGGATTTTTTAAAGTAGAAGTTCTACTTAAAAAGAACTCCCTACTTACTATTCAACACGTTACGTGAATGCGAATTGGTGATACTAAATAGTTACTCTGTTTTTTTATGGTATACAAGTGGTCACCATCACCCATGTACAATGACGCTATAAGAAATATTAACTATTCCTTACATCGTCAATGGAACTAAGATGTTATGTCCCCTGTGCCTGTAGTTACACTGACTCACTCACCCTTCAAACCGGAACACAACAATACTGAGTACTGTTATTTGGCGGTAGAATAACTGATGAGTGGGTGGTACCTACCCACACGGGCTTGCACAAAGCCCTACCACCAAGTATCGTTTAACATAGTATATTGGTTTATTGTTTATAATTCACTGTTTAATAGTAAAAATACAACATGTATAAAATTCACTCCATGTATTACTATTCAAATGTAAGATACGTAAAAACGATTGTAGTTTTAAATGGGATTATATTAGACGTAACACTAGAGGTCATTGGTATCACAAGGGGCCCTAAACTTTAATGAAGATGTGTATACGATTTATTATAACAGTACCCCAGAAAAAGTTCAAAAATATTCAATTGTAAAATTTAAAAGATTCGTTAAAGAGAGTATGTATAAAGGATATTACACTAACGACTTCTTAGTTAATTGCCCATCTTGGGAATGAGACAATCGCCTCCAAGCAGTTTCATATAACGAAAATATATTTATTGATATTGAAGAAAACAATAGATGTAAATAATGTGAATTAAATAAAAATCCCGCTGAGTTTCTTTTGCCGGTTCTTTTAAGGTCTGAACGGTGGTAATTTTCAAACTGGTGCAAGTGGTTTTTTTTATTATCGATAAGTAAGTTTAACACTTCTACAATGATTAAATATTTTTAATTTTGTCTTTAGGATCAACATGCTTTGTTTACTGAGCTGTCTGCGCTTTAACGTATATAAATAGAAAATAAGTTGAAGTAAAATTTTGTTAGTGACATTTATTTAAATATGTATGATATCATCAAAGTTTAGAAGAACTGACATAAATATTTAATAAATGTACAAAATTATCTATAGATTAACAATTTAAATGTTTGAACAAAATTAAGCTACTGGCTATCTGGGGGCGCTGAAAATTGAGGTAATAATAACTAAATAAGGTAGAGGGCAGACTGAAGCCTAGTACTACTTTGTCCATACCATTCGAATGGGGACATTACACCGTTCTATCCTATTCTTACGTATCAATTCAATAAGAAAACATACAGGATTTTATAAATGCTCTGGATTTTGGTAATGAAAACAAACATATACAAATGATAAACAAATTTATAGACAGGAGTTACATTTAACTGGAAAGGAAGATTTTCGGGGAATTCTCAAATTCTTGGTTTAACGAGCTCGAACTGCTCATGAGTTTAATTCGAAATCTTCATTGGATTCAGTTGAAGTATTATGTCAGACATACTCCTTGGTCGCTTACTCCAATGTGCCTATTTATCTGGGATATTGAACAAGTAAGTAATAGCAAGAGCTGGTTCAAACCCAGGCAAGTACCACTATATCATCTCATGCTCGGTGGTGAAGGAAAACATCGTGAGGAAACCTGCATGCGTCTAATTTCTTATGGATCTGGATGGGTACAACCCATTGATTATTCTTCCCGCATAGGGCAGTGGCGAACCACTGCCCTTTGCGGGAAGAATAATAATAATCTCTATATATGGGAACCCCCATATATAGAGAACATCTTACAGTTATAAGTTTATTTATACTTCTTGCTGTGCATAGGCTCGGCACATTTGATCGTCTGCATTCGAAAAGTTATTTATTTTTTATAAATCTTTTTTAATTCTAGATTCAGTTATTCAATCGTAATTACTATTCTGAAATGAACTGCTACTGTATATTTTAAGCCTCTTAGAGTTCTGTTAATAAAAATTCATTCAGTAAATATTGAATACTGGTAGCGAATGAAACTAAATGAAAAAAAAAATGAAACGAATGCAGTTTCAAAAATATTTAAATATATGCGAAATATTCGTGTTTGCATCGAGACTTCAATTTATGGTTGTAAAAAAATATTGTGTTATTTTCTTTTGTGAATTTTTCGGTATCTCTTTAGTTTTATCCATACGATGATAGATTTTTAAAACATTATTGGTTTCGAATAATAAAAATTATAAGACATCCGTTGCTAATATTAAGAACAAAATAAAAAACAAATGAAAGTATTAATAAAAATAGAGAAGAACACATACATAAAATTCTATAGGATTGATACACACACATACTTGCGTATATGTTGCGTCTGTATCGTTTCTCGTGCAGCCAATGTTGTTTATAGTAGCATTAATAAAATTCGTTTGTCTGAAGAAAGACGTCGAGGCCATCTTTAACGACTCTACAAATAAGATTAACCTCGAATTTAATACTTCAGTAGTAAGAAACGAAAAAATATCTATTATACATACTTGTATATTGGTTTAGATATTGAGTCAGTAAAACTTGATAGTGTCCATTGTAATATATGAAGTCTCAATGTAGTATCTAGTCCCATCTGAGTGAGGTACCTTTCTTACTTAGTAGAATTATACTGTATAATTCTACTAAGTAAGAAAGGTACCTCACTACTAAATATTATCATGTGTATCTTGATCTTATCATATCTGAGAGTCTGTTTAATATTAGAATCATAGATCCTATAAGGGTTAGCGGTGAGAGAAGAAGTTGTAATCTCTTTACTAAGTCTGTGTCTATGAGCGCTTGGAAGTACCTTGAGGTTGATCATTTTGGTGGTTTCCGTTTAATTTTAGAAGAATTATTTTTTATATGATTAATTATAAAAGAAATTAATGTATACAGTTATAGAATTGCATCAAAAAGCAAAAAATGGTTTGATTGGATTATTATTGAAAGTTTTGATTTATAAAATACTGCTATTATCTATAATTTAGTTTAAATATATATAATCCTTAAAGTAAGTGTTTTCTATGTGAATGTAGTCATCAGAAAATCCTTTTGAGTATATAAAATTTAATCAATAATGGATAAGTTAAGAAATCAATTCGAAAAGGTTTTATTTAGATTATTTTAGTTGTTATATGATAATAGTGTTCGAAAAATTATTATAATTAAACAATAGACAATATCCAGACATGTATGTAATAAAATATGGAGTTTTAAATGATTATACTAGAATATCTGTTTTTTTATGAACAATTTACTACAAGCCAATCAAGTTTTTGTTAGCACGAAACCAAACCATGTTTCACTTTATTTGTTTTACTTTGCGCATTTTTCAAACTGCCGTTAGAAAAAAAACAAAACAAATGCCATATAACCTAACTAACCGCTTATAAAGAGAAACATGAATTATGGAGGTTTTTTTAAATTTTAGATAAATGTATCTATGACGCTTACGAGCGATCTTATATCATTTCGATTCATGTTTGTAACAAACGAATAGGTCTCCATTTTAGATTTCAAATGTTATAGGTTTTACATTCCAAAAAGATCACCAATATAGTACTTTTTCAGCATATTTTCATTAAATTACTATCTGATGGTATGTGGTCACCACTTTCACTTTAAATTAAGACGTAGTACTTGATATTATATTAAATATTATCATCTGTATATTACAGAAGAATATCTGTTACTTTGAATAATATTCATAACAATAATATTTTTTCGAACTGGCAACATTGATATTGACAGATGCCCCTCGTGGCGGGAAAATAGGTTCTCGCATATGTATTTTTCAATGGGTATTAAAACTAAAATGTATATTTTTTCTCTCTAATCAATTTTTATAAAATCAGTTAAAGTAAATACACGCCTTTTTGTATTAATTGATACTATTTGGTGAGGACCTTCCAGAATTTGTTGTATAATAATTGATTATATACTGGTTATAACTAGTTTATTGCCGGTCGTTTTTCCGAATCGATACGGCGCGGGAAATTTAAAAAAAGAGCCTTCACGTTACTTAAAAGCCAGCAACGCACTGCAAACCCTCGGTGTTGCAGATGTCCATAGGCGCTGGTAGTCACTTTCCATCCTACAACATAAAAATATATATTATGTATCGACTATAGTCTGATTCTATAATATTCTAGATTAAATAATTGCGTTTCGATGTATATTGGTGAAAGAATTACACTAATAATAAGAAAATCAAGGTGCCTGAACTGACCATTAACGTGAGAATCAATTGAGCCCACATATCCTAATAATACGCCAGGTTAATAAACTCTGCTACTTATAGTTAAGAATACTAATTTTAAAAATAGTTTTAGGTCATTATTAACGAGGGCCGTATTCGCTTACGGCTTGACTTGTTAATATTCCTTAGGGACAGATTATAGATTCTGGTATAATATATTCTTTCGAATGTCAAATCGATTTTGACAGAAAGAGAGAGAGATATGAGTTGTGTTCAAACATCGTTCATCCGCACGTGACATTGCCGAAATAATCTGTGCCTTTTTGGCACAAATAAAATCCCATAAAAAATTGTTCATAAATAAGACAATAAGGTAGTTTTTTGTTAATGTCATCAAGGTTATGAACTTCATTGATGAATATAGTCAAGTGTAAGTTGGCGTGTGCCAAAAAGATGTACTATTTTTTTTTGTTCTTTTATATCTTATTTGTTTTATTTACTCTTATTAAGAAAACTTACCCAAAATCTATTAAAAATATGACGTAGAGAATTATTTTCTAGGGAGACATTGGTAAAATAAACAAAAAAGTGGCAAAACAAAGGTGTAGCAGGTGCTGCCACAGGAACGCCAACTTATACTTGACAGTCTGTACTGAGTAACATGACGAATAAGGATAATTTTAATATCAATATTCCGATGCTGAAAAAAGTCGATAGCAACAGAATAATGATAAATTTAATATTGAAAACTAGATTAATAACTAATGAATTTAAAATTAGTTATTTAAAAAAAATACTAATATTATACATATAAGATAATAATATATTAATACTGTTACTAAAAACTATATAATATACAATTATACATAATAATAGCATTTACGTAATTGTAAAGTAGTAAAATTTAGCTTTTAGAATTTTAACTTTACTGAATTACTAAAAAAGAAAAATGTAAAAAGTATTACTATAAACGGTGTCAGAGCCGAGATGGCCTAGTGGTTAGAACGCGTGTATCTTGTATGTACCTTGCGGGTACAAACCCAGGCAAGCTCCACTGAATTATAATGTACTTAGTTTGTGTTTAGATTTCATCTCGTGATTCGCGGTGAAAAAAAATCATCATGAGGAAACCTGTATGTTTAATTTTAACGAAATTCTGTCGCATCTTTATTCACCAGTCCACATACGAGCAGCGTGGTGGTATTTGATCTTCTCCTGAGAAGCTACCACCGGTTCGGAAAGTGGATTCTACCGAGAAGAACCGGCAATAAAATAAGTAGTTACTCTTTTTCAACATTTAAAAATATAGTCATGATAGTTAAATACAATTATATATGTATGTTATATCCAGTCCGGAAGTCAATAATGCTATGACCATAACCAGATATGACAGGAAAGGGTTAGATATATGACCAATATCGTTAGGTTCTTGCCGCTTTCCAAGGGAACGGAAAAAACATTTAACTACCGAACATTGGGGCTTATGCTCTTGAGCAATTAAGTTGGGAAAACGTGTATCGGATATTTTGAAAGCATTGCATTTCTTTTTATTATTGTGTTCATATGTATGGTGAGCGTGTCACTGTCAGAGCTCACGTATGGGAAATACGAAAATTGATCTAAAAGTTCTAACAGTGCATAGTATCTTAATTGTATTGTATTTTATTACTAACACTTACACAAGTTAAATAGATTTTTATTGTTTAGTTTAGCGGACGAGCATTTGAGCCACCTGATGGCAAGTGGTCACTATTACGCATAGACAATGACGCTGTAAGAAATATTAACTATTCCTTAAATCGTCAATACGCCACAAGCCTTGGGAACTAAGATATTATGTCCCTTGTGCCTTTAGTTACACTGGCTCACTCACCCAACAAACCGGAACACAACAATACTGAGTACTGTTGTTTGGCGGTAGAATAATTGTTGAGTGGGTGGTACCTACCCAGACGGGCTTGCACAAAGCCCTACCAAGTAAGACATATACACGTTCAGTTTACAAAGGCAACTTGTTTTAAGCAATTTCTGATAGACAACCCTTATCATAAGACAAATAGTAGTTATCTTAAGGAAAAAATATATATCTACATTGCTATATAAATGTTTAATTCATGCCTTAGTTATTCCTATTGAAAAGTAGTATACAAACAATCAAATTTTAACAATTATAGCATAGATATTACGTGCCGGAATTGTAATCGAAATATTGATATTTTGTAACAATTTTGTATCGCAAACTTCTAAAGCCAACTTAAATTTTACGATCCTCTGCTGCAGTTATCATTGCAAATGGTATTCGCGTCTGTGATGAATGTAAAGGCCATTCATTTTTGTGGCTGAACAGGTAATTTGTATTGGTTTTTATTTCACAAACAACAAATATTTTAAGAAATTAAGTTAAGTCGACAGCGTCACATAAACAATTCTTTGTATATTACCTACATTAACAGCTAATTATTTAAATGGGATAGTTATGCTTTAAATTGTATTTATTATCTTATATATGATATATAAAAATATATTGGTATTATGGATTATTCTTTTAGTTTTTAAAAACCCGCTTCAGTAATGGGTACCATAATTATATTTCTGTCACAATATTCAAGCGTTCAATATTAATTTTTTTAACAGATACTAAATGTTCGAATAAAAAAATCATACTATGAAATAATATACAAAGGAATATGAAAATTGGTTCACTCCGACTATACTTATTGAGGAATGAATTGTCAATCCTTTCCTCTTGGAAATTGTGGAAATTCCGATTCCTGGCAATCAAAGTTCATAAAGGGTATACTGAAATTTCATATGCATTGTGAGTTTCGACAATCATTACGATTTTCGATATATATATTTTGTATTACTTACTATATTCTTTTAATGTAGACGTAAAACTATTTTTATTTTGTCAGATACTATTGACTAAATCAAATTTATATTTCGTATATACACAGTCATAGACTGCACTAACCTTAAAAGAAAGGAAAATTTTTTCTTGTGTGAAAAAAGAGTAAGCAAAATTGAACAGAGATTACTTTCTTAAACATACATGTACGACCTTTTATAGTGATCTCGTGTTAAGCCGAGGTAGCAAGGTGAGAAATACAAGAGTGTATTTCAATTTAATTTTATGTTAGCTAACTAGTTAATAAATTTGTACATAAGTGATTTTTTGGCTTTTCGGAACATTCGATAGTGTGAGTATTTCATTTGCAAAAAGCTTATCTCTTTTATATGTGACGCCTTAAGTTTAACGCTAAAGGATTATGTAGCAAAACAAAAGAAATAAGAAATAGAATACAGGAATAACTAAAAAATATAAATGGCACAGGTTCAACATTACTCCAAGCGAATGTTATTTTTAAACAACGAACAGTTTTCTATTTCGGTGTACTTACTTTATTTTATTGTTGTTTTTTTATGGAATATGTGGTAGCCGAGTAAGCCTACCTGGTGGAATGAGAGTATCTCCCGTGAAAATCTGCAACAACAGATTGCGTTGCTGGCCTTAATGAGGAATTGTCAAGACAAAGACAGATCTACAGCTGTCGGGGTATCATATATATAAGTATAAATGTATATTTGTCTGTCTACCCTCGAACCTCATTACAGAAATAATTTTAGCTTGTATTGCTGTGTGGGTGAGCCAGTGTAAAACTTAAAATGATAATATTCGATTTAATTTTAAAATTTCTTGCTAAGTATATAATTGATATTCAAAATGGCGAAGATAAAATAATTTCAAATGAATTATCGAACGAAATATGTTATTTAAGTTACTAAAATAGTGGAAATATATTAAGAAAATATTTGGATTGGTAAATGGTAATTTTATACCATATGAGAAAATCGGTGTTAATATAAATAAATTGTGTTATTAATTACCATTATCGATTAATACTAACTTGGGAGAACGCCATTTCATTAAATATATTACAAGTTATTTAAACTTTCGAGATTCGGGCATTATAAATTACTTCTGTAACTATTTTAGGATAAGTCTACATTTATATTGATTTTATAGTATGTGTTAGTATACGGGCTAATAAGTTATGTAACAACAGGTTCGTTGTTGGCAAAATGCCAGTCCCCAAAACAAAAGAGGACTCCAATTCTAAGGCTTTGTAAAAAGATTATCCGATAAACGCAATGTATGGCTCCGGTCTTATTTTACGTCGGAGCACTTTCTTCAGTATCTAACTTGGGTGATTTTTTTTTAAAAGATTTTCAATTTCAAATGTTGTTTAAGCTTTTGTTATAGTTTATTGGCATGAAGCCCTTTATTTTCTAGTAAGACTGGCTGAGTGCGACATTTACAAACCCTGTGCAAACCCACAAAATCATTGACAGAAATTCTTCCAAAAACGTTCACTTTTATTATCTAATAGCATGTTGAAGCCCTCCATTTTCTAGCAAGACTTGCTGAGTGCGACATACATATTATACTATGTCTGCGCAAACCCACGAAAAATTCGACAGTAATTTGTCAAAAAACGCCCATTTTCAAAATCTAATGATATATATGGCTAAAAGGAGCAAATAATTTATTTCTCATCTCCTGACTGATTTCAAGCATTCTCAAGAAAGAACAGCCCACTATCGCGATACACTATAGCACACACAAGTGTATGCGCAAACATAGTTACGCTTTATCCTTCACTCTGATAATCCAACGACTTTACGTGCTTTCCTAATTCGAACTCGATCTAAGATATTCTCGACTGAAAAAACGGAATAACTACTTATGGTCCCAGCGCTTGGTCACAGGACCTCAGGTTTGGTTTCCTTTACCTAGCCACAAGACCAATAAATGGTATTGTGAATTGTAAATAAAAATATATCAACGCCTACGCTTACATTAAAACGATATTGACTGTATAATTGTATCCTAAGATATTTAGTTGGCAGACACCTCCAGAATGCCATCGAATACGTATTTATAATGATCTAATATATTTTTATATCAAAATAGATTATGTTCATATTTGTTTGTATGATGATTTAAATGAAGTTAAATATTTTAAAATCAATTTGGTGTGTGACCGTTCGAGAGACTATACACATGATTAATATTCGGCAATATTACTTTAGTAAGTTGTATTGTTTCAATATTGAACGACGTCCCACGATAATAATATATTTTTAGTTTGTATAGCTTCCTACTGGACTGGGTAGGTGTCGCTCACTATATATTTTTTCAGTTACTTTGTATTATTGTGTTTTAATTTGAATGGTGTGCAGCCTGTGCAACTACAGGCACAAGGGACAAAACAACATAACTTCTATTCTAACCATAATAGGAAAAAAACAAAAGAAAAAGCATTTGACAGCAAATTGACGCGATATCATTTAACGAGAGCTTGGTTGATCTATGATATTCATTTGCGAAAAATGGCGTTTTGAACGTAGAAGAAACTCTTAAATTTGGTAACTTTAATATTTAAGAAACGATTGGTTTCTATTACGAATAGAAAACTGTCAAATATTGACGCATTTACAAAAACATTAAAATGCTTTATTTCCACACATCCGTTATTCGTAATACGGAAGCTCATGGTTATTTAAGAAATTGATCGCAGACAGTTCTCTTAGCGGTTCGCAAACAAAGTACCGATTCTTAGTAATAGGGCATTACCCAATGTAATTTTTTTAAAATACATTTTCTTATTTTTGAAGTCTGTCTGATATATTTTAAACGTGTCAGCTAGAAAGGCGGAAGTATAGCTAATTATCACTCCTGAAACTGTACGGTTGTTACGCAACGGCGCCGAAAATACACGCTTTCTCGACCCACAAACGTGACCTTGATGACTGCGCTGATAGATCACACGTCTACTTTGAACTGGTAATGGCCGCGCTGTTTGGGTGTGTGTTTTAAATGAGACTCTGTTGTGTATTTATACGCCACATTGTTTGTGTGCGTTTAAAATGTGAGAATGTGTGTCTGCACATATTTACGTTTGAATTTTTTCGTATTTTAGCTACGTTTTATTTATTAATTTTATAACATATTTCCTATGTTGTTTTTTGGATTAATTCCAAGTGTTATACTAGCTGTGCCACTGGGTGTTATCGGCGATAAATTATAATTATACATGAATTATTATGAATTCTAATCTCACCAATATTACCGAAGGAAAATCGATAAACATCGGAAAATGTAATCACTGATTACTTTTGTTCCAAATTGTAATAAAGATATGACACTTTATACTTAATATATTTTTAACGCCCATTAATTATAAAAAAGGTATTCCTCTTTAGAGTTTATTATTATTATTATATATGTCTGAATTCCTTTTTAATATTATCGTCTGTTAAACCTTCCGTGCCGTATATTTCGAAGAACGAAAACAATGATTGCAGGCAATTAAAAAGCTATGATTGGAAATAAAAAAGATATTCGGCGTTTTATTTTTTGTTTTCATTTTATAGATTGTATATTTTTTTCCAACTTTAATGTTTAATCATTTGCAGTTTGATGATCTTTTATTTTATTTTTAAAAGTTCGTATCAAGTTAAATGCAATATCTTTACCAATATTATAAATGCGAAAGTAACTTTCTGTTTGTTTGTCTGACAGCTTGACTGTATTTATGTTGCTCTATCATGTCTACAGCACCTAGCCGTATTTAGTGAAATTTGGTATGAGGTGAGCTTGAATTCCTAAGACGGAAATAGACTATATACTTCTTATTTATTTTTAATTATTTGCCTAACGCCTGATGACATTACACTAAAGCGCAAGTTATGTCGCGGGAGATAACTAATAATAATTCAACTTTAAAATGCAAAGAAATATATTGCATAAAAATGAATTGTATTAAAATAATAATTACATTTTTGTAGACTTTCATTAAAATTATGTATAATTCAACAAAATTGTTTAAGTAAGTACCTTACTCCAGTACGTAAACGAACGTATCTGTAAACGATTGAAAATTATCTAAAATCCTTTCGTAGTGGGTCGTAGTTCACATATTGACTATCTAATTTTATTTTGGTCTTATAGTTGCGGAGATCTCATTATGAATCAGTCAATGACATTATATTTAAAGCTGTGCCGCGACTCTGTGCGTATCTCAATTAAACAAAGTTACTCCTTATTAATAGTATCTAGCGGGTAGTGAAAGTCCCGTCAAAAACCCCAGTCGTTTAGAGATTAGCCGGAAAAAAGGCCAGACAAACATTGAAAAAAATGCTTTTTTGGTTCAAGTGCAATTAGTAAAAAGCGGCTATTTTATTATTAAAAACAGACACTCCAATTTTATTATATGTATAGACAATGACAATAAGCAATTATAATGCTTCTGTGTTATATGTTCTACATTGAATAAATATTTTTCCTTTGACTTTGACAACATACATTTCTGAATATATTGTGTACATGACTCTAGTTATGTACTAAAATAATACGCGTCTACCCGAATTGCTTGCTATTTTCCTCAATGGGAGCGTTTATGTGGAGCATAAATTATTTACTATCTAAATGCTGATTTAAGCGTAAGCACGCCGTTTTGTAACGATTCAGGAAATCAGGTTGTTAGGCATTCATCATTGAGGCTTTGGGGCTTCCTTCCTCATAAGTAATATTCCGTTTTCACGGTTACGTAACAACAAACGTTTGCCGAATTTCAATGCTTCAGAATTTACCATGAAAAGAGTTTGTTAGTAAGAAACGCAATTTTTTAATTTTTATATATAATTTTTGATAAATTATTGTTATTATTCATTGAAATGTTTATGACTTTTACCAAGAGACCATAGAGTTATAAATGTTAAGAGTGTTCCTAGGAATGACTGATGAAACTGAGCTAGAGTAGTAGTACCATTTATTCAACCACCAAACATTTTTTTTTGATAGCCGGATGACGATTTGTATACGTTTCATTTTATTTTGTAGGGCTTTGTGTGAATCTGTTTAGTTTAGTTTAATAAAATCTTAATACCCTACATATATGTATATTGGAGTGAACCAAACGAGAGCGTGATTCAGGAAATCAAACCTATAGTAATAGTCCATAATTTACAAAATCAGTTATCTTGCCTTATACAAAATATAAGTATGTTTTCGATACCAAAATACAAACAAAGTATGTAATGTGATTGAATGTTATATATTGCGTTGTAAAACGTGAAATAAACACTGGCGAAGTTTATGGAATTCCCAGTGCAGACATAGTAACAAAACAAGAAAAACGGAAGATTATATTTTAGGAACGCTCGGATCAAGACTCGACGTAAACAGTTTTATTCTAAAGTATTTTTAAAGGGAAATGTTCGAATCTAGAAGTGTCTATCAATGGGGAATGGGTATATTTTTCTGTTTTTATATATTTTAAAACTAGCAGCCGTTAACAGCCAGTGGTTAGAACGCATGCATCTTAACCGTTTGCGGACTGAAACCCAGTTAAGCACTGCTGAATTTTCCTGTATTTCATTAAGTGTTTATAATTCATCCCATACACAGAGGTGAAGGAAAATTTGATTGATATTTGTCACATGTGTATCCATATACCGTGTTGGAGAAGCGTGATTAAGTAAGTTCCAAAGTGACAGGAGCCCGTAGACCACCCGTAAGACAATTAAAAAAAAAGTAAAGTAAAGTTACAGCCTGTAAATTTCCCACCGCTGGGATAAGGCCTCCTCTTCCATTAAGAAGAGGGTTTGAAACATATTTCACCACGCTGTTCCAATGCGGGTTAGTGGAATGCACATGTGGCAGAATTTCGGTGAAACTAGACACATGCAGGTTTCCTCACGATGTTTTCCTTCACCACCGAGCACGAGATGAATTATAAATACAAATTAAGCACATAGATTAGTAGTGCTTGCCTGGGTTTGAACTCGCAATCATCGGTTGAGATGCTCGTAAGACAATTATAGGCTGTAAATTTTTCTATGACATATCAATCAAAATTCTTCGACGATTTATTAATAGTTTATGAATCTACGCGTATTGTTTTTATAACATTAAAAAACAGAAATACAGTACGGTTTATTTTATTAGTACTGTGTACATATTAACGACGCTTTCAACTTTTATATTGTAATTTTATTAACGTGTTGTTTGTTATAATTAAGGCTGACTGACGGAGCTGAAATAAGGAATTAAATATATTTAATTAAACGTGTAACTTGGCCTTTAAATATTTATTCAAACCTGATAATCTACAGGATAAGATTCGAAGTGTTAAAAAGGATGGATAAACATAAAAAAGGACTTAAAAATTAAATTGTAAATGCGAAAGTAACTCTGGATGTCTGTAGCAAAGTCACTGAACCGAATTTGATGTGGTTAGAAGTATTATTACGTAAAACGTATTATACCAGATATATAACCTTTAAAAGATATCGAGCCTTTACCGCCATTTTAGCGTAACCGACAAAAACCAAATTTTACAGGAGACGATTTTTTTTAAATATTTTTATACAGAAGCGTGCTAGGAAATAAAAATTTCGCATATTTTAATATTTTTTAAACATTTAAATATATAATTGAAAATAAAACGAAAATTATAAGTATTTATGCCATTTATGGCGCTTACATTATTTTTGGTGTCATAATCGATAGTGATTTTGGCGTTTACGATAAAAATGTCTATTAAAATGACTATTTCCAAGTAAGTATAACTGTAAATAAATAAGCATTTTAAAAGGTTTTTAAATGAAATAGTCACATATATAATTGAAAATATATTTATTCATAATATCAAACATTTAAAATAATGAGATCAATCAACGTATATAAAATAAAATAAAGTATTTCTTGTGGTACGAATCTACTTCGTCCGCCTTAACACCACGTACTGTTCCATCATAGTTTTTAAACAAAATACATTTTGTATCATTAAAAACATATTTATGTTAATCATTTGGAATAATGAGATCAAGCAAGATATATTATACATATAACAACGTACTTATATAAAATTAAAAATAGTATTATAATTCCCATTATTTGCATCATACTTCGTCCGTTTCAGCTAAAGCATCACGTATGGTTTCATTATGCCGCATACTTAAATATTCTTGATGGAATTATCATTCTAGATTCTTTTCTTTCAAGTGACAACATACAGTATGTATAGAAACGATATGTTTTGAAATTCTTAAGGTTATTATACCTTTGTGCTCTTATTGCGACAATAGTGGGATGGAACAGCAGGCAACATCTCAATGAACGATTTTAACTGTGCGACTTCTACTTCACCAGATTTATTATGAATATGAAGAGCTTTTTTGCTTTCCCAAGCGGTATTCAGAAAATTATTGGCATTTTCGATAGCACATCTTAAAGACATTTGAGATAAGTTTAGGGTCTTAAGCAAAAGTTGTTGGCATATTTTAATAGGCTGTCCACTATAGTTTATAAAATAATCGTATGATATTTTACGAACATTACTACTAGCTCTTTTTCTGCCAATCGGCCTCTCTTTAGCACATGACAGTAGGAAACCTTTGTGTCTTTTGTCACAACCTAATCCCCAATAGTTTTCAAGGATATTAGCCTGATCATCTTCAGTAAATTTATTTGAACATGAGTTACTACATCTTTTATTCATACAAGGATGAGGTTGCACAGATTTCCCTACAGCAGCTTTGCGATTTTTTTTTTGATATGAGACGTTCCGGTAAAGGTTTTATTTTTCTGTATCCTCTTTGACCAACACTCGTCTCTTGAGGTGACTCATGTCCATCCGAATCACTGGACGATGAGGCGGGCTTCCATGAGTATTCACTGCAGGCATTATTGTCGTAGATATCCAAAGACTTCCCGTTTAGTTCTTCTTGGTCAAAATTGAACTGGTGCTAGGCTGTATTAATAAGAGACTCTCTTCGGGATGTTTTTAACAAAGTAGGAATACTCACTGTTGCGTCACAGTATATTTACAACAATATTATGTATATTCACAATAACATTGATCTCTTTCAGTGATAATCATTGTATGTGCACTAGGAGTAAGGATAAGCTTATAACGCCAAGCTTCCGACTCCGCAAAGTCAATAAATCCTTATTGGGGCAAGGTATGCGTTACTATAATAATATTCCGCAGACATTTTTAACTTTGCCGTTTCGTAAATTCAAATCGTTTGTAAGAAATACATTGCTAGAAAAAGCGTATTATTCGATACAAGATTTTATAGATGATAAAAAAAGCGTGGAGTTAATACTTGTTGACTTCCAAGCAGGATATATTAATTTAAATAATTGTATTTGACTAACATGACTTTGTATTTTTTAAATTTTAAAAAAGAGTAACTACTGATTTTCTTGTCGGTTCTTGTCGGAAGAATCTACTTTCCGATGGTAGCTTCACTTAATTGTAAAATGACGATTCAAAAGTGCTTGTAAAAGCCTACTTGAATAAAGTTTATTTTGATTTGATTTGATTTGATCAATGCAATCAGGATCCCCTAAATTAGTTTGATCATAATTTATTATATCTACTTGTGCAATTTCATTTTTATTATCTAAATACATTAAAGTATAAGAATTTTCAGTGTCAGAATCACTATAATCAACAAGTTTATTTAGAGTTATTGTTATACGTGGATTGGTATTTTGCTCAGAATTTAAAACGGTATCAGACCGTGATGTCGTCACAGTTAGTGTAGGGTCTATATTAATATCGTTGTTGCTGCCTGTTTGGAAAGAATGGATCAAGAACTAAAGCCTCTGCATCTTGCTGTATGCTCTCGGGAAAAGCAGTTTCATGATAACTTTTTTTATTTGATAAATGTTTGAGCTTCTTATTTGCAGTAAACTTATAACTCAATTAATTCAAATACTACACAATAAAAAACACTATTTAAAACGTTAATTTTACGAATCAAAAGTGCTTGTAAAAGCCCACTTGAACAAAGTTTATTTTGATTTTGTTTTTGATTATTTGTTATTATGAGTGAAACTATTTTTTTGATGTTAGTTGCATCCTAATAATCCTAAAAATCCTAAAAAATAACATCGTTCCCTTTGGAACGCTGTTAGTTGTATCCTAATAACTTTCGCGGAAATAAATATGTCTCGACAGGTTTCTTTATTGTAAGCGCCTTACGATCAAGGACTAATGTCGGTTGCGATAATAAGTAGGGTCGCTTGCGCTAAAAAAATCGGTCATTAGTCAAATAAGATAAAAATGCCTATTGTCGCTTACGTTAAGACTTTAAAAACGTATGTATTCACGATAATTTTAGCATTTGCTATAACTTTGTAACGGTTTTTTTTCTGAGGAAATTATCAACAGGCATCAGTCCGTTACGGTTTAAAATATTAGTATCAATAAAAAACGATTTTTCAACAAAAGTGTCGCTTACGATAATTTGGCGGTAATGGCTCGATATATACTAAAATCTGGGCCAAGATGAGCAGTGATTAGAATGCGTGCATCTTAAAAAAATATGGTAGGTTCAAACCTAGTCAAGCACCACCAAAGAAAACCTGCATGTGTCGTATATTATCACATGTGTATCCAGCGTCACATATTGGAGCAACGTGGTGGGATATGTTCCAAACATCCTCTTCAAACTCTTCAGACCATAGTACCAGAGCTTTTTTATTTTTTTTAGTTTACCGGTGTAAAATATCTTTGCCCTCTCAGCCAACGAGGCCACTACTTAGTCAACTCTGCTCAACCAAAGACGTACCAGGAGTGACCAAGTGGTATCCCGTCGGTCAGTTTTAGTCGTGGCCGACGAGCAAGCTTAAGCCGGTACCATTGGACAGGGTGCTTCACGAGGAGGTGAATGACTTGCACTCCATATAGTAACCTCCACTAACTCTTACAGTGGTCAAAGTCTTCGGTGGCTTCACTAATAGTGGCGTCAGCAACACCGGGAAACAAAGAGCTATGCACAAGAGTGAAAACGTCGGTTTGTTTCGGAGAAAAGTAAAGAACACACGCACACAGATATTCTATTGATAAAGATGCACATGTTTCAATTTCAATAATTATTTGGTACAGAATACACCGTCGTGATGCGATTAAGTATTTCATCTGTTGAGCATTTTTGTTTTTCGAATATTTTTTTCTTTGAACTGATAATTGCTCTATTGTAAATAATTTATTCCTGTTTTATGAGTTCTCTGTGTGTATTCAGGGGTGGGATTAAGCCATGTTTGGCTTAAGTTATTTAAATCATATCGCTAATCTTTCGTTCTAGTTGATGATAAAACACAATAGTAATAACTTCTGAAAAATAACAATTACAGTTTCGTAGCTTAATAAGGGAAAAATAATAAAGCAATTCTAAAAACTTTTTTATTTTTAATATTTTATGAATAAACTTTAACTTACAGACTATTTATATTATTATATTAGATATAATTTGTAAAAAAAGGTACACGGCAAAATCAAGAAAGGGAACAATTCTTAAATGCCGGCATCACAACTGCAAGCCCAGTGTTGCACATGTCCATGGGCGGTTTTAGTCTCTTTCCTTAGGTGAGCCTCCTTTTATCCAAAAGATTGTCCCATATATATATATATAGTACGATCCATTTACTCCCACTAAGCGCCAACTTAAACAATATTTTTGGTATTGTATATTATGTTGAAATTTTTTTAAATATTTAATACAGTTCAATTAGTTTTGTTCAATTAATTCATGAGTTAACATATTATTGCGAGATTGATTGCGAGACGTGATCAAGGGAGTGACGTCACCGTTTATTGAAATTAGTAAAAGAATGGGGCATCCATATTGCGGTGTCATGGTGGAAACAAAATTTGAACTGCCAGTTGCATTCTTGATGAATTCCATAAAATTTTGTTCGTATTATTTAAAACTTAGGTTATCAGTGTCCTTGAATATATTTAGAGTTATTGGTCGATTATAATATAATAATTTTTATTCTAAATTAAACCAAATCAATTTCTTTTATTCTATTGGTTGGGTTAGCATATGGGCCACCTGATGGTTAGTGGTCACCACAGCCCATAGACAATGGCGCTGTAAGAAATTTTAACCATTCCTTTCATTGCCAATGCACCAACAACCTTTGGAACTAAGTTGTTATGTCCCTTGTGCCTGTAATTACACTAGCTAACTCACCCTTCTATCCGGAACACAACAATACCAAGTACTGTTGTTTGGCGGTAGAATATCTTAATTAAAATAAAAATTTCAGTTTGTATACGTATATACTGCAGCTCAATGAATATTAAACTTATTTTAGTAACATAAGTCATCAATATATTTAATTCAGACACCGCTATAGAAAAAACTTCATCCTAAGAAGCTGTAACGTATTACAAGCCAAAAATTGATTTTTTTTTAATGTGACTTCTAGATAACAATTAAAAACTTTAAAGCATAGGTTTCTGTTCTTTGATAACTAGATCATATGATGATAATGTAACTGTCCTCTCAATGGGTATATTTCAAGATATTATCAAGGAAAATGCAGCATACCATTGATAATACAATCTATAACCAAGACTGGGTATATTGAAAATCGCTTTTTTACTTCACTCAACAAGAGTAGGTCTAGATTGACTTTGATGAATGTGGTGCTCGCTGGGATGTGGCTGTAGTCAAAAAATAATATAAAAGTTGGGAATTGCACGAAAATCCTTTTAACGGATCCAGACATTGACAAAACGGAACTGTTTTTAAGCCGGTTTCCAAACAAAAGTGTCAATAGATATAACGACTTATCTATAGTTCTGGTACCCATTATATTTTCTTTATATTTTGAAGAAACTTCACTGTTGAAGAAAGCTGCTTCGCTTGTTTGCTGGGTCCCGTTTTCGAATCGGTTATTAAAGTATTCAAACATCTACTTGGTATTGTTAACAGCCCATATGCGTACGTACACTTCCTCACTAAATATTCTACCACCACTGCAAGAAATTGTTTTCGAGGAATGGTAGTATAATCACAGCATACTCATTTTAAAGTGTACGTTGGTAAATGGATGATCACCACTTTACAAAATCGTCCATATAAAACGGCAATTTATGAAATAATAACCATTCCTTATATCACACCGTCACCCTTTAAACCAGAAAACAACAATACTCAGTATTGTTGACTGGTGGTAGTATACCTGATGAGTGAGTGGTACCTTAGTAAGCTCAGACTCCTATCACCAAATACATGTGCTGAGCAATCTATGCTACTCCAGCAAGCAAAACTTTAAGTAGTTGAAAACCATATACGGTTCTATATGTGTATCTCATACATTTAACTACTTATTATATATAGTTTTTACACTTGGAAATGAAAGAGTTTCCATTTGTAAACTGTTTTTCTATAAACGACAGGGACTCTCAAACTTTATAATATAATACATAAGAATAATAAATAGTTGTGTTGTAGAATATAATTGTACCGAATTCAAATTATTCAGCTCGACTTTATACGGGTAAAAGAAGAATTTTTGTTTTATAAAGGTTTTAGAACCTGATCACACTAATGTCTAATGTGTTACCTTAGATTGCATTTCCTGGTTTAGGGAGTGTTCAGTAACGTGTGTACGTCATTGAACACTCCCTAATGAGTCTCTCCCCGGAGAGAATAATTATATAAATAAAAAATATATATACTTATATTTTATTATATAGGTATTAATGTGTGTCTTGTGTATATTGTCTACTTCAATGAAAGCTAATAAAACCTAAACAAGCTTACATTTCCATATTACATGCAATTTGCTATAAGTTCACCAATTTGTGGACTACAAACGGTTAATATACCTTAATTTATAATACATCACAATTCTTCAATTATACTCCCAAAGTTCCGATAAATTTCGTTGAGGTAACGCCAATTTTTTCGCTAATTCATTTTATGAATATAGATCAATTTCGACTAATGATATGGCGTCATTTAAATGGCAAATGCTGTTTATTTAGGTTACGTCATCTTATGGTTGGAATAGACTGTATGTACTTTAATTACACACATATCTTTCAAGTTGTGTTAAGCCCTAGCTAAAACGTATATCAATATCATATAATGTCTTCAGTTTATACTTGTGGGTTGTAGATGCCTTGCGGACCTTAGTTTAAAGACATCAGTATATATCAAAATATACTTGAATAAAGAATATTTTAATTTTGATTTTTGATAAGAGGACTTAATAGGGATGTTTCTAAGTTGTTATTATACCTTTATATTATCAGGTGAAAGGGCGAATTTGCTGCAGTAATTAACATGATTTTGGTACCATTTTTACAGGTAAAAATGTTGCTATTATAAAAAAATGTAGTTTTTTTTATTATTTGGCTAAATTTCATACTTTCGTTTTAATTTTTAAATACTTTATATATTTTTTTAATTTTTATGGATTTATTTTTTCTTAAACCAATATGACAATATCAATGCTTTTTTTTTGTCAAAGGTACAAATTTTTACAGCCAGTACTGTTACGTTCAGCCAATAAATTTAACGTATTTTTTTATTATATAAGTTTCGATTGATAGTAGTCTTGTATGAATACAGCCTTATGAATCGTCTCCGTTTTCGTTCACACTAGCAACAACATTTTGATGTGAGGACTATACGTTGAACTTGCTGATCGTATAGCGTTAAGATATACTGTTACCAATTTGAGAAACTCGTACTTTGTTAGTTACCGGTGTAAACTCAATATAAGGTTCGCTGAAGACGTCTGGATTCAATTACAGACCGGGGTTGGTACAAGTTAATTTAACTAAGATTTTCAAGTTCTGAGAATAAAATTCTTCTTTGTGAAATGTGTATTGATTTCAAAATAAATTATTAGTAGTTAGTTGTATCTAGATATAGTAGTTTTAATTTTAATGAAGTTGTTGTTAAATTCGTATTTAAGATTGATATGTGTATAAGTTGGTGATAAGGAAAAATATATCCCAAATTTTATGTTACCCTATAGATAAACGTTTTACGAGCGTATTAAAAATATGATAGATATTTTCCAACAAAATTATTTATTACTCTGAGAGAAAAACATACATTATTTTGACAAAAAGTTATTTCATCACAACTTCTAATATAACTGTTACAATTACACCAATATAAGCAAAAGCATAATACATAATGCATAAAATAGGTGTAATAAGACCTTTTTCAAAGAATTTGATTAAAAAAATGCAGTGTAAACAATTCTTATTATTATTGGAACCGTTAAACCTATTTCGGAGTATGAGCGATGCGTTCAACTCGGAGGCTCGCGTCATTGTATACAAAGCGTTATTATATTCTTAGCTTAATGTGTTCTATAAACATTGATCGCGTTTGCGGTAATTAACACGCGCTGGATTTTGTTTGAAATTAGAACAAACTTCGCAAATGCTAAAATTGCGATATAATTAAGCAAAATTTAATCTGTCTTATTAAAAAAAAAAACATAAGTAGAACCTTGTTCCATCTAAAAAAATGTCCAATTAAAACATTTTGAAAATCGAATACTATTTTTTAATTTTATAATCGGTTTAAAACGTCTGGAAATACGGTACCGAAATTCTGATTGCAACTAAAAAGAGTCATTAAAATCCACCTAAAAAGATATGAGTAAATTTTATGATAGTCTAATACGGATTTCCAGCTGGTGACGTCGTCAAGGCTAGTGGCCTCAATATACAATAGTCTATTTGTGTTGTTCTAGTTGTATTACCAAGGAAATTATTACTACGTATCGCATATTCATAATTTAATTGATTGTGTTTCCTAGAGAACACCGATCAATCTTCTTCGTGTCTTCTTCAAACTATGTGACACTGGAGAAATAATCTATTTTGTTGGTACATTGAAAAGCTATTAAACTAAGAATTTAATTGACATTGCAGTCATAAAGAAATATTTATAGAAAGCTATTATATTAAATACTAAACAAATAGTAATAACTAAGATTTTATATATATATTGCTAAATACTCGTCAAAAAATCGATTATTAGAAGAATACTTATCATTTTTCCTGTCTATTTATAATAAAGTAATTGTCGCCCGTAACTTCACTCGTGTTTGAGGGGTTGATCGTTGATGCCAAGTATAAAATAGTAGCAATATGTCCTTTTTTAAATCAAATCAAAATAAACTTTATTCAAGTAGGCTTTTACAAGCACTTTTGAATAGTCATTTTACAATTAAGTGAAGCTAAGAAATTCAGTAGTTACTCTTTTTTAACATTTAAAAAATACAAAGTCATGTAAGTTAATACAATTATTTAAATTAATATATCCTGCTTGGAAGTCAATATGTATTAACTCCGCGCTTTTTTATCATCTATAAGATCTTGTTTCGAATAATATGGTTTTTCTACTAATGTATTTTTTACAAACGATTTGAATTTACGAAACGGCTTAATTAATAATGTATTTTATTCAGATGTCTTATATCTTTTTGTCTTAGGTTTCAAAATAGCTTCATTTTATCAAATTTAGTTTCGTTGAGAATGCAAAGTCTAAGAGTATCTTTTAGATAGGAATTACTTTCGCATTTATATTTATAATGTAAATATAATAAATGCAACATGGAATTAACTGTAGGCAGTGTTCAGGATGCATTTACTATCTAGGTTGTAGGGACTGGGGCGGTGTACGTTTTCCAGTATTTAGTTTCATTATTGACTGCGTAAAATATTCGAGGGATAATTTCGAAGCTATTAGTTATTTTTTGTAACAAAATGTAAATTATCTTAAAAATGAAAATTGAAAAGTTTGACAAATGTTTACATTTTTGTTTAAATGTTTGAAATTCTCTCATTTTTTTAGTAGTTTTAAAAAACTAATTAATTTAAATATACGAATAGCCACACATCATATAGTGTAAAACTAATGTAGGATAAACATCTCTTATACGTAGTTTCTAACTGATAGAAATATACGTTTAAATTTGCCTCTGAATAAGCTTAAAATTTAATATTAAAATCATTAATTAAATCGTTAATAAACAAAGCATATTATTATATAATACACTGATTTTAACTGGTTGATTTTAACACCGCATATATATTTAGTATTTTCTAATAATTTAACAAAAATCTCATCTATTCTATGTTATAGTATTTTCTGACAGCGCTATTAAATCCCTGTATATGAAGTTATTGTATTAAGTTTTATCAGCAACCGGCGAGGTTTATGGACTTGTTTGTGAACGCGTGTTTTATAATAAGAGATAATTTTAGTTAGTTTGATCTACACGTTACCATCGATATTGCCAACATTCGTAACGTAAACCACCTCGAAATAGATTCGATTTACATTTCGAATCTCACGCCGAATATAAAGGTCACATTTCTATAATAAAGAAAACATTTTAAATATCTTCTTAAAATGATCGATAACTTTTCAGAGTCCAATGAAAGCACTATTAATATATAGTTCTTGTGAAAAAAAATAATGTTATGGAGCTGAATATATTGCGATTACGTTATCTCCAGTCCAGTGAATAGGGAGTTCCGACTACACATTCAAAGTGTTGCGTCCGGCGGAGCTTGTCGCCTTTGCTAGAATTTCGCTCAAACAATAAAATTATAAGCGATTTATAAATAGAATTGTGGAGCGCTACGGCCGCAGTTCGGTGTGACTTGGTAGTACCAGTCTGGAAGATAGGAGGCGTGTGGTGCGCGCGCTCAACGGCTGTCGACTGCTCGCAGGTTTGTATCACACCTGTTTCACCTCGCAATGTCATTATCACTATTATTATAATACACTTCGCATAGATAACAAAGCTTCAGTCATCGCCCGCGCGCCATCCCCGACCGCGAACCGTGTCCGAGACTTTGACGCGTCAAATATCTGTTATGAGTGAAATAAATCTTTGCTAACAAAGTAAGTGAATATGACGTATCCATTAAAACAGTTTTCGAACGACTCGAACTAATTATCACGGTCTTTATTCGAAACAGTTGTTTTAATTAAGCGTATTCTTCAGGTGCTTAAGTTTATCGTGTAAAATTGTTTTTCGTCTACGATAAAGTTTTTAGTGCATGAAGCTCGCTAGCTATTATAACTTGATCATATTAACTTAGTTCGTAACTTAGCTCATCTTGAGAGTCAGAACATGTGTAGTACTTTAAACAGCAACTAAATTAAGTGTTATAGGTAGATAATTTATATTTAGTGAAATACCTACTGGGCGGTTTTTTTAAAACGTAAGAATTCAGATGGAAGTCGCCAGTTGCGTGGAATATGTAGATTATTTTCGATGATAGCGTGGGCGGCGTTAACTTTTTACGCGCTGTCGCAACATAAATGCAGTATGAAATTAATTTTGAATTTATTTCGAGTAACGACCTCGTGCCAATTTGAGGCCTCGTCTACGTTTTATATTTTGTAATAAACACCTCGGATGTGAAATAAATGGATGGTCGTTGTACTAATTATATATTATTCAATATATTAATTTCAACCCCAATTTTACCCCTTCAGGGGTAGAATTTCGTTAAAATCCATTCACAGCGGATGTTTACATCCTATAAGGAACCTACCTGCCAAATTTCAAGTTTGTAGGTGTTATCGTTTCTGAGATCCGTGAGTGGCATTTCGCTTTTAAAAATAGATTATACCTTACTTCTTTGTTCATTATCATCTATATTACATTCATCAATTCGTCATATAGTTTTTGTATTATGTTTCTAAGAAAGAGGGGGAGGGGGGTAAGGCTAATACCAAAACACTAAGCTACAGTTTACAATCACGAGTGAGAAAGTGAGCATTTGAATATTTGGTAGATTCTATTGAATTAATTATATTGTATTCTTTTAGAGATTTTTGTTTCTTTCATAAAAGTTAATCTAGTACCTTGAATTTTACATTAATATTTAATAAAACATGTGATTTTATTCGCTTTATGATAAAAATGTAACACGTGGTATACTCACAGATATCCCATAAAAAAATTCTGAAAAGTTAAAAGTCATTAAAATCTGTAATCAGAAACAAACATCGTATCTTGTTATTTGAGTTATGTTGCTTATTTAATATCCTAAGAAGAGTTAGGTATTGTTATCTAAGCAGTGTTTACACATCCGTGGATCTGAAAGCGTGTAAAGTCCGTCAAGTCTTTCCGGCCGCGTCGCATTATCCGTACCATCGGATTACGAGTGCACAGAGCAGTGTTGGGCAAATTTTAATTGCAAGAACAATTAAAGATTAACAATTAATTAATTGTTAATTGTTACTAATACAGTTAACAATTAATCAATTGTAATTGTGGAAAATCACAACTAACAATTAATTAATTGTTAACTGTATTAGTAACAATTAACAATTAATTAATTTTTAATTGTTTTGTTAATTTTAATTAAAAAATAACAATTAAAAATACTGCTATAATATAAAGCTGGTACATATAAATATACAATATACCCGTGTGGTTCCGGGTAGTAGAATAGTGCCCCCATCTTTTCATGTAGTTAAATAAATATGTTAGCAACAAATAAAAGACTTGAACGAACACGACGACTTGAAATGTTTTTGTTTTACACCTACGCTGCGGAAATATTGATCAATGCAACTTTATATTATATAATATAAAAAGAAACACTTTTTTTCTGTGGAAAGAGAGATTTAGAAAAAATAAGCTATACTTAAGAGCCTTTGACCACATTTTTATTCGTCTGAAGTCTAATACTTATAGCTTAATTTTCCTAAATCTTTACTAATTTCATTTTGATATATAAAGTTAATTGTTAGTTTTAATTGTTTTATAAAACAATTGAAAAAGTTAATTGCAATTATTTTAATTGTAAGTTGCAATTGACACACGTTAATCAAATTAATTTAATTGCAAGGTGCAATTAAAAGTGTAATTGCGATTAATTTAATTGTAATTAATTTAATTGCAATTACTTTTTTAGTCAATTAATAAAATAATTGACAATTGCTTGATTAATGCCCAACACTGGCACAGAGTAATGTGCACATAATGTGCATTATAATAATTCCTGTGTAGTCGGCTAGTCTGACTTGGTAGGACCAATGGTCGAATTCGGGATGTATTACAAAACCGTCACAAAGATGAGCGTTTATATAAGAAGTTGTATTTATTACTCTAGTTTTAAAGGGTATATAGATGTTTTCCTTCGCCGCTGAGCACGAGGTGAATTATTAATTCAAATTAAGCACATGAAAACTTAGTGACGCTTGCCTGGATTTGAACCCGCAATCATCGATTACAATGTACGTGTTCTAACCACTGGGCCATCTCGGCTCAGGAATACATTGTTACAGTTTTATTATATGTGTAAACGAAAATTATTTATTGTGAAAACGTGATACGTTCCAACAGATTTCGTAATAGCTTCGGTTAAAAAAGACGTAAACATTTCAGTGCCAAACATATTATTTCATTTGGCAGACGTTAGGTAATAAAGCGAAATTTGCTGCAAATTATAACACACCGCAGACGTTTTCGTCTGCTTGAATTATATCCTATTGTAGGGATGGTGAAATTATTATTGTTATTCTGTTGGTAAAATCATTGGCTTCATGTTATTTGACTAGTTATCTTGAGTATAGTTTGATGACATAAAAATATAGCGGCTAAGCATTTTCGCTTAGTGTTGTGTCTATGGTTAAAGAGGAGGACTATGTTAATATACAGGGTTATTGGTAATTCGACGTACACCCATTAGGAGGTGATAGGGGTGACTATTTGCAGTAATTTTAACCCCCATATACATTACCACCATACGCATTTGGGGGTAAAAAATTGTTGCAAATAGACCAATAACCAAATATTACCAATAACCCTGTATAATATTTAATTATGAAGCACGTCAATGGTTTTGCAATGCTGCGTCTTGAATTATTTTTATACAATGCTTTTTTTAATTAGAATACAGGCAATGCCTGAAATGAAAGTAAGGAATTACTAATATACCTATTTACCTTTAAGCTAATCACTTATGTTAGAAGTGAGGACGAAAAGAGCCCAAAGGATCAGGATCAATCTTCCGACTTTTTACATAGAGCTATTGACGCTTAATGACATCAGATTATTAGGTATATATTCTATAAATCTATACTATTTACTGTCGTTTCTTAATATTATTTGCAATTTAAAATAATAATTTAATTACTTTGTGTTTATTGTATATCATCATTAACGTCTTCATTACATAGTATAAAACAAAGTGCCTTACCGCTGTCTCTATGTATGCTTACATTTTTAAAATTAAAAGTTTTACTATTTAGTTAATAAACACTGATAATTTTGGAAGCGTCTAATGTAATGTCGTAATTAAAAAAATCTGTAGTACATCTGTATTGCACCCGTGCGAAGCCTGCTGGGTTGCTAGTCTATTTCATAAATCATATTATTACACAAACTATTCTAGTTGCTTCTTCATAACCTTTTCAGCCTTACAGTGCGTGGTTATCGAATTGTTAATGTTTTTATTCAAGTAGTATTGATAGTAGGGATGAAGTAAATAGAAAGACGTTGGAAAAGTACCGATACTAAACATCAACACAGATAAACAAAAGTCCCTCGCCGCGTCTGTCAGCCTGACCGAGATAACACATTACAGGCACAAGGGATATAAGAACTTACTTCAACGACCTCCGTAGTCGAGTAGTGTTCACACTGGTTTTCATAGATACGCCACTCCAAGGTCCTGTGTTCGATTCCCGGCTGAGTCGATGTAGAAAAAGTTAATTAGTTTTCTATGTTGTTTTCGGTCTTGGTGTTTGTGGTACCGATGTTACTTCTGATTTTCCATAACACAAGTGCTTTAGCTACTTACATTGGGATCAGAGTATTGTATGTGATGTTGTCTAATATTTATTTATTATTTAATGAAAACTTGGTCAATCATTTCGTCGACATTCATTTTTACTTTCTGAGGTTCGAAGCGCATTAGTTATATAAGCAATGGTTTTCTTACAGCCCGCATATCTATGGGCGTCTTAACATCCGGTGCACAATTTACCTTTATATATTACCTTTATAACACAAAAAAAGTTAATCTCAAAAACTGCCGAACGGATTTTCATACGGCTTTCACCAATGAACGGATTAATAATAAAAACCGACCCGGCTTCATACGGCTGTAACTAAAGGATGCTAAATATTTCGCAGCAAACGATTTATTGGTTGCACTTAATTTGTAGTCGGTACCTTCAAAGATATCGTGTTGTAAGAGGTTTGACTTCGACAAGAATTTTAGTTCAAAATCAAAATATACTTTGTACAAGTGAATATGGTTATTTTTATTTTATTTTATTTACTTTTTATTGTATACGAGTAGGTTTTTACAAGCACTATCGAATCGTCAATTAATAACTATTTTAAGTGAAGCTACCACCGGTTCGGAAAGTAGATTCTTCGGTTCGGCTATCATATACAATTATATACTCGAAAGTGTAATTTGTACCCTGTAACACTCAGGAATAATGTAGCTACATCAGCATTTTTTTTAGTTCCGGAGATTACTCCAACATACAATCATAACTTATCCCTTTATAATTTATATTAGTATAGATTATTATTTTGAGAAGATTGGTTAACAATGTACGATGGTTGTTAAAGATATCGGGAAAAAACATGGCGTCCGGGAGCTTAGCTGGCGGGCGCCACGTAAACCAATAGCTTGACTGGCTACCCGTCTCGGCTTCGCTAAGCTAAGCTTAAGCAAATAAAGCTTATCTTCTTATTATTAATTTGAAGTCCGAAGACTTAAGTATAACAAATATAACCATCTCTTTCGCTTTTATAGATTGAAATGAAATAGATATATTTGTTCGGAGTTTCCTCGCAATTATTTACACCTGAGTTCAGTCATTAACTTTACGTAATTATGACGTAACATATGGCGGCAACGGTATGACGTTACCTCAGGTGTGTCAGGAGATTTATGACATTGTCTGGGTGCATTTCAAATATAGACTGTCAAAATGGACGCGTCTTAAAAGACAATGGACAACAGTTGGTCACGTACAAATTAACGCTAATAAAGCTGTGTGGTGTTTTGCGAGTTAGGCGTAGCTGTCATTACTAGGATAATAAAGTTGACCCGTTTTGATTTAGTTATTTTGCCATGCAACCCTCTAACTAGATATATATTTAACCTAACTCACACAGTCGTGTATGAGTCAATAATTTATTGTATTCCATATTATATTCTTCTCTAACTTATAATAATGAGATTATTACGGACTCTTACAGAAAATAGTAGGTACGAAAAAGTGTTAACTTTCTGACCTTAAATTTTTTCCTCGTCCTTTAATAGTATTAATTTATATATTTATATGTTTTGTTTTAATTTATAAAGTAAATATCAGACGCAATATTAAGGACTTACATATACGTGCAATCACACTCTCACTCGTACATACACACATACTTGTACACAAACACTCAATCACACGTACATACAGGCACACCATCCCCCCCACACACATATAGACACAAATCAAAATACAGACATACACATAGGTACACACATTCAGACACATACGCAGACACACACTTTCATACACAAACAAACATAAGCACACATAACATATACCTATGTATATATGTCTTACATAGTGAGTCTACATTCTTAAAATAATTTGATATTTTATGTAACAGTATACTCTAAAGGAAAGGTTCGCATGCCAGGCATATTTTTGTCGAAAATATATGATTTCATTTAGTATATAGTTGGTTCGTTTACAACTCTTAGATTTCCTACTGCTGAGTCAAAACTTTGTTCGTGTACAACAAAATACAAGCCTCTGTATTTATTTGTAAATTTATTTTAATCTTTTGTAGAAACATAAAACGTTTTCTGCGCGTTTGATTATTATTTAAAAAAATAAAGACACATATAAAAAAATATATAATTGATCTTCGTTACCATAATGTTCATTGGAGTTATATATATCACGAATTCAAGACAACTGTCAGTCAAGTTAAGCGGTTCGGGTTATCTGTAGCCTTTGAACGGATGATCAAAGGAACTAATAATATCGTTGTTTATCATACAAATATGTTTATTTTTTTCACGGTAAGCAAGTGGTATTAACTGTTCCTAGTTAATAACGTTACTCAGCGGGATCCACGACCGTCAATACAAATACGCAACATATAATTTTAAATGTATAGATAATACATATAATAAAATTCGAGTGTCTGTTTGTATTATTAAAATAACCGTTTCTTATATGTACTTAGCATATGTATATTTTTGTCCGTCTATCCTTCTGTTTGTTCTGGATAATTTTTGGAATGTCTGCACCGATTTTGAAGGGACTTTCACCGCCAGATAGCACATGTAATAAGGAGTAACTTAGGCTACAACAATAACTATTTTGTTAAATTCAAACGCTCGAAGTCGGCACAGCTAGTATTATATAATATCTTAACCTTTATGTATATGTGATACGTGTATGATATATGAAAATTATCCAAACGTTACAAAAAATAATAAATAAATATATGAGTCGAGATGGCCCAGTGGTTAGAACGCGTGCATGTGACAAATTTCATAGAAATTCTGCCACATGTGTATTCCACCAACCCGCATTGGAACAGCGTGGTGGAATATGTTCCAAACCATCTCCTCAAAAAGGAGAGGAGGCCTTTAGCCCAGCAGTGGGAATTTACAGGCTGCTGTTGTTTGTTGTTTTATATGTACGAATAACTGCACTAAATAGAGACATAATGAAAAAATACATCCTACCAAGGAGGATGAATCGGAGTCACCTGGTAAAGAATTGAATTCAAAGATTATCTGTATGTAATAAAGTTTGGAGAGCTGATATCGTCTGTAATGAACCCTCGTCTCCATCGATACTTTTCGTTCTTCGAGTGCCAGAACTGCGCTCAAGTTACACAGATTCGATGGCCACGAAGTAAACGAACTATTCGAAACATGTTTACACTTTGAAAACTTTTATTTTGTATGGATTATGCTTACGACAAATTGTTTACTACATAACTATTCGATTATCGACATGTATTTACGTAAGACAATAAAACAAATCTATCGTAATGATAAATAAAACAAAGAAAGAAATTTTTATTAGGACACAGTACATAATAAAAGAATAAGAAGTATAAAAAATTTAAAACAAAAAAAATAAAAACAACAAAAATAAAAACTTATTAACCAACTATAAGTATTCACTAACTTAATATACGAAAAAAAAAACAATAACAATACAAAACAACACAATGATACTTAACATGTCCTATTGATATGAAAAAGTGAACACCCAACCATACTTCAATACTTTACTTTCGCCTTACTTTTTATTTACATTTTTAATATTTTTCAATAAGTTCTTAAGAACAGTCTTAGGGTTAACATATATTAACTCGAGACGGTCACGGTTTAAAAAAAAACATATTAATAAAAAACGTCATGAAATATAGTACGCATATATTTAAAATGGTATATTTACCATGTCTTTTATTTTTATTTGGTGGAGCTCGATATTTCGATATTATCTATGAATACGGCAACGTAACCGAACTAACCGTTTTTCATGCGTTCCCACTTTAAAAATGTATTTAATTAGTTAAACCAACTTTGTCAAGTAATAAAATAGTGTAATAAGATAAAGTAACACCTATTAATTATTATTGTGTCATAAAGTGAAACCAGTGTTTGATGTGTTTAATAATATAAATAAATAAAAAACATTAGAAAAGTTTGAAAAAATAACAGTTTAAATCGCATTTTGTCGCACTATTGACGAATACGCGTAAGCGACGCTGTTTGCACGGCGTTTACGACCTTCTGGGCCTCCACTTTATTGCCACAGTACAACGGTAAAGCATAATTGAGTTATTATTCTTTTGCTACTCGCTTGTAGTGAAGCAGTCACACATTACGTAGCAAATACCAACATCTTGATAATTTTTATTTATCTTTTCGAAAATATTTAATAATGCCACCGAAAATAAAGTCGTGTGCTGGTTGCTCAAACAAAATTACAAACAAAGATTTTCTTAATTGTTTGATTTGTAAGGATACGTATTGTATTGAATGCGCTAATATATCTCACCAGCGTCCTTCTCCGACAGAAAAAGATTCGAAAGATAAATGGAAATGTCTTAAATGTAAAAACAAAGAAGAAAAGTTCTATAATTTGAAAGCATCCACCGCCATGTGTTCACTCAAATTCGCTCAGCCAAGAGGTAGTCACAATAACACCATAAGTGAAAAAGCAGATAATGACTCTTTTGCATCACCCTATGCGTCAAGTTCTGTTGATTCAACACTACTCGCAAGTATTCGAAATGAGATTCAGACTTCAATAGATAATTCAATTAAAACGACATTAGAATCTACTATAATGAAAGAATTAGCAGTTTTAAAAAGCGAATTGGCCACATTGAGCGATCTTAAACATTGCATAGAATTTCTCAGTGCCGAATACGATCGTTTAAAATCCGACCTTCTGGCTTCTGATGATAAAATTAAAATTTTAAGTAAAGAAAATGCAAATCTTACTTGTAAAGTCAATGATCTCTCTAATAGACTTAACCTAATTGAACAACATTCGCGTGAAACGAACGTGGAGATTAATGGTATACCAGAAAATAAATCTGAAAACTTAAATTCTGTTGTCAAGCAATTATGCGCTGCAATCTCAATACCAATAAACGACTCCGATATTCTGTCCTGTACTAGGGTACGAAAAATAGACGACTCCAACCCAAGACCTCGTGCTGTTATTGTTAAGTTACCGACTTCTAGATCTAGAGATGAAATATTAGCAGGTGTTACCAAATTCAACAAAAGAAATTTAACGAATAAACTTAACTCTAGTCATCTGGGATACAGCACTTACAAATCGCCAATATATGTCTCCGAACACCTATCACCACATTTTAAAGCTCTTCATGCACGCACTCGATAAGTTGCACGAGAAAAAGAATACAGATATACTTGGGTCCGTAACGGAAGGATATTCGTACGTAAAAATGACCAATCACCTGCCAAGCAAATCAAATGTTACGAATCTCTTGACAACCTTTGAATAAAAAATTACCTTACATAATGTCCGTATATTTATCTGCTTAGAATTCAAGGTCTACTATCAAAACTTTAGAGGAATTAAAACTAAAACCAAATGTATAAGATTGTCTTCATTAACATCCGATTTTGATATAATTGCTGGTACAGAGACATGGTTGGATGACAGTGTCCATGATAGTGAAGTATTTAGTAATAAATATATAGTGTATCGCAGAGACCGCTCATCGACTTCACTTTCTGGCAAATCTGGAGGGGGTGTCTTATTAGCTGTCTCCAAAAATCTTTGTTCTAAGCGAATCGAACTCTTTGAAAGTTGTCTAGAAGATTTGTGGGTCTCTGTTAAGTCTGACGAACCTGGCTCAAAGGAAATTTTATTTTGTGTCCTCTATCTTCCTCCGCCAGTAACAAGTACATCACTGGACTTAATACTAGAAAATATTAGCTTAGTTATGCAATCTCACGCTAGTGATATTATAATTCTGGGTGACTTTAATCTCGGCTTCATAGATTGGTCAGATAAATGTGACGACACCCATATTATGTCTCCTATTAATTATAACTGTAATCTCGGATACCTATTCGTGGATTTTATGTCACACAACAACTTGTCACAATTTAACAATGTAAAAAATCACAATAACCGAATTCTTGACTTAATTCTGAGTAACAGTGGAGCTCTATCCGTGAGTGAAAGCCTTAGGCCATTAACAAAAATTGATTTACATCATCCTGCTTTAGAAATTGACTTTAAACCAAATATTTCTTCTCACATTATTAAAAAACAGTTTGCTTTGCATAATTTTAAAAAGGCCAATTACTCATTAGTTAACTTAAAGTTAAGTCAAATAGATTGGGAACTAGAGCTATCCCATTTTGAAGATGTCGATATGGCCGTTGCAAAATTTTATGATTTGCTTACTATCGTTATCAATTCAACTGTTCCTAAAACAAAACCTCGTAATTTAAAATATCCGTCATGGTTTACGCGCAATTTGATCAAACTTATTGCGGAACGCAACAAAATTCTTACAAGATACAAAATATATAAAAATCCCAGAGACCAGCTAGAACTTAGATTAAGTAGTGATAGAGTGGATTCCTTAATAGTTTCATGTTATAGCAACTATCTAAATCTCACAGAAGAATCTATTCTAAAAAATCCAAAGAGATTATGGTCCTTTGTGAAAGATCATCGGAAGGATTCTTCAGACTTACCAAAAGAAATGTTCCTAGAGAATAAGGTAGCTCACACCGGTGAGGATATTTGTAATTTATTTGCCTCACAGTTTTCATTAGTATTTTCTCCTCCTGATATAAACTTTACGCCAAGTTTATCTGAGTGTTTTCCTCAATTCTCCCTCAATAAAATTAATTTAACGGAAGAAATGATTTCTAAAGCCCTAAAGTCCGTTGACATAAGCAAAGGTGCTGGTCCAGATGGAATTCCTCCAGTATTTATAAAGATGACACGTAAGCACTTAACGCTTCCTCTAAAAATATTATTTTCGAAATCCTTACAATCGGCGATATTTCCTGAGATATGGAAAGCTGCTAATATAGTACCAATTTATAAAAAAGGCGATAAGCGTAATGTGAAAAACTACCGTCCAATTTCAATATTGAGTACAATTCCAAAACTCTTTGAAAAACTAATCTGTCCAGTTATAACTCATTATTTTAAAAATATTCTATCCGAGCAACAGCATGGCTTTAGACAGAATAGGTCCACAATTAGTAATCTCTTAAACTACGTAATTGATCTTTCCAAGAATGTTGATGATAAAACTCAAATAGATGCTATTTATACTGACTTCAGTAGCGCATTCGATAAGGTAAACCACGCCATATTACTGACAAAGTTAGAACATTACGGTATTCATGGTAGTCTGTTAGGTTGGGTCAAATCTTACCTAAAAAATCGATCACAGCGTGTTATTACACATGGCTATACTTCTTTTGCATTTGTGCCTACATCTGGTGTTCCCCAAGGGTCTCATCTAGGTCCGATACTTTTCCTAGTTTTTATCAATGATATTTCAAAAGATGTTAAATTTAGTAAGTGCTTAATTTTCGCTGATGACCTAAAAATATATAGGCCTATTAAATCACCATCCGATATTACCCTACTTCAAGCAGATATAGATGCTCTCTCTAAATGGTGCGAAATACACAAAATGGATATCAACATCAATAAATGTGTTCATATCAAATTTACTAGAAACAGAAACCCGATTTCATCCAATTACTCAATTTCTAACACTGTTTTAGTTGAGTCTAATACAATTCGTGACCTGGGAGTAATAATGGATAGTAAATTAAACTTTAATAATCACCTAGATACCATTATACTGAAGGCATGGAAGGTGTTAGGTTTTTTAAAACGCACTGGCCAGGACTTCAAAAATATACCTACTTTGCTTTGTGTGTATAATTCCCTTGTAAGATCTCACCTCGAATATGCCTCTTCAATTTGGAACCCGTCTTATAAAATTCATGTCGAAAGATTAGAACGTATACAGCGTAATTTTACCCGTTTTTTAGCTTATAAAGATCGCACTTGTCCGTATCGAGCTAACTATAATACGAGACTAGCTCACTTTAAAATTATATCGCTTGAAATGCGCCGTCAAATCACTGATACCTTGACCTTATACAAGCTAATCCACGGAGATATATCTTCACCTGAATTAATCCAGCATATCAACTTAGCAGTTCCTCGTACTATACCTAGACGTCCAATTGAAAAACCCTTTACCACTGTAACATCTAAAACAAATTTGGGTAAATATGCTCCTCTTAACAGACTTATGAATTCGTTTAATGACTTGTCATCTAACGGCGATATTGACATCTTTCACAATAATATAAATTATTTTGTTAAACATTCCAAAGATCTCATAGTTCGATCTCACACCCTATAAGAAATATGTTTAAGTTTTGTTCTTTTTTAAATTTTATAATTAGCTTTTATGATTTGTTTTCGTTATTTCTTAATTCTTAAATTTATTACATAATTTAGTTTAAAATAAGATTTTATATTTTACATAGGTTAGTTTGGTTACTAATTTTGAACGTCAATGTTGTTTACACCTATAAAGATGTATCACCTCGAATGTTACCCATATTAAATATATATTTTGTTTTAAGTGTTTAGTGATAAGTCGATGGTGTAACTTTTTACAATAAATAAATGTCTTGTTCAAAACACTGAAGTTTGCGAGTAGATATTGACGTCATTAGAAGAGTCCGTATCGGAATACTTCATTTCTCGTACGTTTGCTGTGTGACCACACCATATCTATAAAGTAATATCCAGTTTTAAATACTTGTAGCAATAAAAACAAGTGTGTTAATTTAAAATAAAAATTATTGTGTAACGGTCAAAACTGTCAAGTTAATAAATTTTTTAAATTTCACTTTAATCTGAATTGTAATTGGTCGATTGTAGCTGATGACTTAAAAACCGACCAATCAGCGTTCTGCATTTAGTCACACTTTGACAAGTGACAATTTATGATAAAATCAATTTATATGATATTTAATATTAATAAAATATAAATCATAACTTTCATCTGTTATTATTTTAAACAAATTGCACAAATAATTAATGATATTCAAGTGAAATCATACATTTAATTGTAGGACACTAATGGTCGCCATTTTTAGCAGATTAAATAATTGAAGTATACGTAATAAAGCATCGTCTGGGATATGAGTGCAATTTTATAGACCCATTTGTAGAATGGAATAAAATCTCAGATGGAGGTGTGCCAATATCGTGACGTCACGTTAGGTCAGCCAGGTGGGATGTGCCAAGTGTTAATGAACTCCAACGTCGGATAATATTTTTCCATTTTTAAAGACGTTATAACGTACTTGTACTTCTTAAATTTGGTTAATTTCTGTTTAAAGGAGGTTTTAATTATATTTGGTGTTGAGGAATGTTTTTCTGTTGGTAATAGATTTACATTACTAAGTTTGTTAAATATCCTTAACACATAAACACACACACACACACACACACACACACACACACACACACACACACACACACCACATTCACATAAAACCAAAAATATACATACACACATATACACATATGATTTTTTTTGTTTTTTTACATAGTGCGTCTACATTGTTATAATAATTTCATTGTTTATGTAGTAGTATATTCTAAAATAAGGTATATATTATAGAAATATTTATAACGTATTTTTTGTCGAAGACATATGATTTAATTATTTATAATCAGATTGGGCGCCATTTCGATGTGATCCCTTAGAGTTCAGGTCTAGCGCTTGAGGACTTCAAGCCACATTATGTTATTTTTAAGGCACAATATAATACGGCCAATCCTTGGGTACTCATAATATTCAAACAATAAAACCAATCAGGAATACCGCCTTACAGCAACAACAACAACAACAGCCTGTAAATTCCCACTGCTGGGCTAAATTCCTCCTCTCCCTTTGAGGAGATGGTTTGGAACATATTCGACCACGTTGTTCCAATGCGGGTTGGTGGAATACACATGTGGCAGAATTTTTATGAAATTTTTCACATGCAGGTTTCCTCCGGATGTTTTCCTTCACCGCTGAGCACTAGATGAATTATAAAGACAAATTAAGCACATGAATCAGTGGTGCTTGCCTGGGTTTGAACCCGCAATCATCGGATAAGATGCACGCGTTCTAACCACTGGGCCATCTCGACTCCTTACAGCAATATTTAGTATACTTTCTGAAATCTAATATTAGTATTAAGTTAAACGTCTAAATCAGTTAAAAATAGTTTAATTACAGTCGTATCTATTAATCCGTGCCCACACCGTGTGCAATAAACAGTTACATCGCTGTAATATTTCAATTCCTAGGTCTCGCATTCCGGACACTATCACGCAAGCTTATAATTAATTAATGTTCAATTTTGTGATTTAATTCAAATTTACGTATCTCAAACACATGTGACCTTTTTATATATACACTAGTCGCGCCTTCGCACGGGTGCAATGCTGATACTAAATATAGTAGAGAATATCTAAATTATTATCAGCGTATTATATCCAAAAACTTCCTCTCAAATTACTTTATCTATTTCAAAATAACGCATCAAAGTCAGTTGCATAATTTTAAAGATCTAATCATAGTGAGATACAGCGGTAACCGACTTTGTTTTATACTATGTAATGATGACGATGATGATGATAATATCAACATTGCATCAAAAAATTTAAAAAAGAGATTTATATTTTAATTGTACGTAATTTAAAAAAGAGATTTATATTTTAATTGTACGTAATGTTAAGTAATTATAATACATTAATTGCCTTACTGACAAATATACGTCATTCAGATTTTAGTTAAACACTTATTTCACTCTTTCATTCATCATTGATTCGACATTTGATAGAAGACAAAACATTCCCTAAACAATTTAATACATGAACTGTCACTTAAAAAAATTGCAATCATATAAATAACATTGTATTGATAATATTGATAAGACAATTCATTTGTAAAATAACGTCGAAACGTATGAAAATGACGTAATGCGATCATGTCACGTGATCGCTGATCGATGAATGGAAAATGACGTAACCAATTGTATATTTTTAATATTATGAAAGAGGTTCTGCGTCGGTTTTTCATAAAATAAATTACTTTGACAAGCGACTTTGACATTTTATACGGATAATTATGTAACGGCTTGAAGAGATAAATTAAAAAGCGAATCTAGTAATTTATTGAATTATTGAGTGCGTTTTTTTCGGTTTTCAGTGTCGGATTTACAAATCTTCCGCTAGTAAGCTAGCAGGCTATTAAATTTTTGCGGCCCCTACTTTGCAACATTTATGATTTGTGTTCTATCGTCTTCATTATATCGGTTTTTTTCCGTTATTAGTATGATTATAAACTAGGCGATACTTCTGTCAGTTACTAGATTATTTTTCCAACCCGCTTTGTAGGGATGAGTATACCGATTATGGAAGTAATGTGTACATATCATTATAATTTTTTTTATTTATTTCTGTAAGATAATAACAATTTTGAGCTAAATTTGCCGCTCCTCTAAATCTGCCGCCCTAGGCTCCAGCCTACTTAGCCTATTGGTAAATCCACCACTGTCGGTTTTACTACTATTATACTAAAATAAGTAATCTACGCGAATTTTTAATAATAAAAAAATATAGTTTGTCAGTTGTCGAAAAAGTTCGAGAACTCGATTGCAGTAGTTAGTCTAATCTAGATAATTCACCCGCTTAAACACAAACTCAAATAACTGTATTAAATGTAGGAACATTACACTTTCTTATTGATGGTCAAATTAAAAACTATCACCAGTTCGGAAAAAGGAACACCCTGGCCGAGAGAGAAGAACGGGTGAAGGAAACTCAGCGGGGCTTGTTTTTTTTTAATAGAAATAGTCAGGAGGCGACCGATTCATTCCCAAGGCGTCCTATCGAACATAAACTCACTAATTGTACTCACTCCAAAACAAATCAACATTCAATTTGGACATATAAAGATAACCAGCAATTATTGAAACAAATTAATTAATGCAGTGGTTTATTAAAATTATTATGATTATATTGCATATCAATAGTTTCTTATAATAATGATAATACATACTTGATCCACTGTGTTCAATTCGACGGGTCCCAAGAACAAAATCTTATGGAAAAATAAGACAAAATCGACTTTATTGTTAATTATTAACCTGTATAACATTAACTACACGGTAGTGTGTTTTTCTTTTAAATAAAGTGTTTACTTTTTGAGATAACCAGTAGAACAATACCGTATATGAAAAACATAGTTTTACAAAACTTTAAGCCATCACACTGTAAAGTAGGAATTTCGCAGATACGATTTTATTCTTGGGACCCGTCGAATTAGCCGGTTATTTTTGTGTACTAGCTGTTGCGCGATTTCACTTGCGTTTTATGAGCTGCTCGTCAGCTTAAAAATTTCATCAAATTCGATTCAGCGGTTTGGGCGTGACCGACAGACAGACAACTTTTGCATTTATAATATTTGTAGATTTGTAGATAGATTAATTGCTTATACTAAAGCTGTATAAATACATTTTTCTTCCAAATCCAACGTGTATCGTACTAGAGGAGTTATTAAAGGCACATACATCTCACTGCAGCCGTAATTGCAGTAAATATGGCAGCAACAGCGCCCACTGGCGATAAAATACACATATGTCGGGAAGGAAGGTAGCGTTAGCATAACAAATTTTTATTTCGCTATGGTTATGGTGTAAAAGTATTTATGCTAAGATTATGGCTGATTGAATTTGTAGATGTTTATATTTAGATTTATTTTTGTGTTAATTCAAACCAGTAGTAGATTTTAGGATTCAATTTTATCTTCAAATGACGATTTAAAGTACTTACATATAATTATTAATAATAGGAATTGAATATAGTTTTTTTTTGTAGCGAAATTGGTGATAGTTTTTGTTTAAAGTTTTCTATACTTGGTAAATATAGTCGAAATTGGTTCTCTCATGAATGTTAATGAAGTCAGATGACTTTCACTCCACTTTTATATAGTCTTATCAAGATCTAATTAATGAGTAAGTTTCAACAGCACAGGATGAAAAACTAGGGATGTAATATAATTTCATCCCAAATGTGCACTTTGTTGGTAAACTTAGTGAGTTGTAGCGAAGTTAATAAAGGCATTCTTCTCATTGCAATCGTAATTGCAGTAAATACAGCGGTAACACTGGCCGCAGGCGATAAACAAACACATAATTATGTAGTGAAACAGAGTACCGTCAGCAAAATAAATAATTTAAAATAAAACTAGCTATAACGGATTTGAATTGCGTATATTAATTATTTTTAACATCCCGACGTTTCGAGCACTTTACAGCGTTCGTGGTCACGGGTAGACTAAGGTGACATTTGTATGACATGAAGAACAAAGGAAATATTATTTACAACTACCGCCAACGATTTCTCAATTGGTATCTTGAGTAACGTTCCGGTTGCACGCAGAAGGCGCTGTATCTTTAGGTCTTGCAGTCTGTTGGATTTGGGATTTTAAATTTTTAATAAGTGGATCCCAGGTGTTAGAAAGTCTCCAACCATCTTCTCTATTGAAGTTCGGATGTTTTTGAATTTCAATAGCCTCGCGTATCATTCTAGGAATGAATCTGTGTTCTTTAGCGAGGATCTGTGGTTTATCAAATCGAATAAAATGGTTAGGTTTATCCAAAGCATGTTCACAGACTGCAGACTTTGAAGAGCGCCTATTTTTGACATCTCCTATGTGTTCCTTGACCCTGGTACCGATACTCCTCTTTGTTTGGCCTATGTAAGATAAACCACACTCACATTCGAATTTATATACTCCCGCAGTTTGTAAAGGAATATTACTCTTGATAGGTCTCAAGAACTGGCTCACTTTCTTATGAGGCTTGTAAACGGTTTTAATTGAAGCTCGCTTCAAGATGTTGCTAATCCTGTCTGTAACTCCCTTCACATATGGTAGAAATGCAGGTTGTCGCTCAACTGTGGGTGGTTTGATACGGCTTCTGCGATGCTGGCGAGGCACGGGCAGCTTGTTCTGGTGGAGTGCAAGCTTGACCTGACGTAGCTCGTCCTCTAGGTGTTCAGCATCGCAGAGGTGGTGGGCTCTCTGAAATAAAGATTTGCCAACGGTAGCTAACTGACTAGGGTGGTGGTGCGAGTCACCATTGAGGTATTTGTTGGTGTGTGTGGGTTTCAAGATACCAATTGAGAAATCGTTGTCGGTAGTTGTAAATAATATTTCCTTTGTTCTTCATATAGACAAATGTCACCTTAGTCTACCCGTGACCACGAACGCTGTAAAGTGCTCGAAACGTCGGGATGTTAAAAATAATTAATATACGCGATTCAAATCCGTTATAGCTAGTTTTATTTCAATGTGTAATCGCGAAAATTTAAGACAACATTAAATAATTTAAGTTTTTATTTAATTTCTTTTTAAATTTTTTTAGTTACAAAAGTTCAATTTGTTTGTCGTTGTAGTGGTTTGATTAATTCAAATTTTAACCGAATTTACTATAGGAGCTGAGGTTGCTGACCGTATTAATTGCATTGATTATATTCGAAGAGTTAGTTAAATTAAGACAAGCGGTACTGTCTATTTGTGTTTATACTTTATCGTTTCACTATGAAAAAAAAAGTATATAAAGCAAATCTGTATATATCCGCGTTAAATATTGGAACAAGTTTACTTATCAGGATATTATTGATCGATTACTTAAATAACAAGAAAATAACCGCCTTTTTAAACCAAAAAAAAATCTGTTATCATCTAAATCAAACAATTCAGCTGCTGACTGTACTGACGTAAAGACTCATGTAATTGTGATAGTAGATAATAAAACGTTGTTCTCACTATTCGCTCCATTATAGAGGTGACTTTAAAATAGTCTAGACGAATTTAAAATAACGTTTTATTTTGTTTATCTTATATATAAGATATATCAGTAATGTCATGTCATAGAGCGAATGAGCGCTAATGTAATGCACGAACATTTAATATTATGAGAATTAAAATAGTTTTTTAAAACAATACGAGTACCAGTATTAACATATATGTATAAAGGTGCTGACTCTGAGATATACAATCTCTTATATAATCGTATTTAACTAAATGCTGCAAAAGAGTATCTTTCGATTTGAATCTTACTCTCTACTTTATTTTTAATATAGTTATGTAAAATAACGATCCAAAAGCGTTTGTAAATGTATATTTAAATGAAGTAGGTTTGATTGATTTTGATATTAATGAATATACAGAGACTTAAAAGAATGAAAGAAGATTTTTTAGTAGCTGAACCCGTGACTTTCCTCGCGAATCCTCGCGAAATTATACGAATTTTCGCCCGTTGCTTTCATTGTGTTTTAACTATTGATCCAGGAAACTCAAACTTTATTTTGAATAATGCCTTACATATCGTAACAAAACGAAGACAACTATAGCGCGATTTAAAATCCTACTAATGCCATCTATTAGTGAAAACTAATAAAAATAATTTGATTAACATAAACATGAACAAGTATATCAATACAGACAAACTTAGACCTTTTCGACATTGTGATATTAATAAAAATACCTTATTTTGTTTATAAGGACAGCAAGATTTTTGGTCAAACATTTATGTTTCGACTCATCGTGGCCCAGGGGTTAGAACGCGTGCATCTTAACCGATGATTGCGGGTTCAAACCCAGGCAAGCACCGCTGATTCATGTGCTTAATTTGTCTTTATAATTCTTCTCGTGCTCAGCGGTGAAGGAAAACATCGTGAGGAATCCTGCATGTGACAAATATCATAAAAATTCTGCCACATGTATTCCACCAACCCGAATTGGAACAGCGCGGTGGAATATGTTCCAAACCTTCTCCTCAAAGGGAGAGGAAGCCTTTAGCTTAGCAGTGGGAATTTACAGGCTGTTGTTGTTGTTGTTGTTTATGTTCCAGTGAAGTTAGATTTGAGATCATATTCAGCTTTTCACTCGAGTTCGAAATTAAATGTAAAATGTTACTTGCATGGGTTCAAAAACAATTTTCGTTTAAGATTCTCGTTCTAATCACGACTGGCTATACAAGCGAGATCCAGAATACGTGCGTTAAATAGGCAACAAGCCAAAAGTCGAATACGTTTGAATTAGACAATAACTAAATCGTGTCCAGAAATGTATTTCGTCGACAACTAATAATTCATCTAATTGCTTAATGGACTGAATGTAATGTGTGTTATTTATTGTTAACTGACTTCCTAACTTTCTGACTCCGTTTCACTTGATTTATTTTAAATAGAATTACATTCGAAAAAAATGGTGTAAATGCTGTATCTATAAATAATATAAAAAAGTAGTTTTCTGAATCTGTTGATAGCTCCATTAACTTCTAAATTAATTGACATTGCACAATTTTGTTGGGGTTTGTCTTAAAAACTATGTTTTAACTACCCAAAAGTCAACTTTTGTATATATACATGAGTAACGCTGACATACCCTAAGGAAATAAATAAAATACTAACAAAAATGTTTTAAAATTAACTGCAGAAAAATTTTCATCACCATCTGTCTATTTTTTAGTGTAAATTCGTAATATCTATTAATATCTATTACTGATTAGTAAAAGACTATCTTATTTCATAAGCAATTTCCTTCAAATCATTATTAACGCTCATTCAGATATTTTAGTTATACTGGGTAACAAAGTCTAACATAATTTATTTAGTACGACATATTGATCGCTTCCAATTGACTTATGTAATATGACATCAAAATATAAGTCGTGAAAACATTAAGAACTATTTCATTATACAATTGTTACTCAAACTATTTTTTATAATATTTCTATTTCTGATTTATGACATATTTTCTTTTTTTCAACGTTAAATATGTATTCACAGTAAGGAATTAACAATATAAAACGACAAATCAGTCAGTATCATATATTATATAAGTATAACCTCCTTAAACTTTTCTTACTGCGGGTACATGTCATTTAGTTATTTTTGAATTAGTCAATTAACGATATTATTAATTGTAAAGCTCTTTCCATAATAAAAGAAAAATAGTTAAGAGCTTTACTTGTTAATTTCAGCTTGACATTAAAACACATTTGAAAAATATAAAAAAAATGTATTTTATACTTTTATATGGATATTTTAAATCAATTTCATTTCCGTCTGTTTCATTTATAAGCGATAGAAAATAAATTATTAAGATGTCGTGAACAATAATGACCTCTTAGCAGTAAGTAATAAGAGAGGCAGTCGCTTTATAGTATATTTTTTCTATTAACTTTAAAGGAACGCTTATACAAAATGTATCAAGAATGAAATATCATTTATTTAATACTAGTGCTCCGCCCCGGCTTCGCACGAGTCCAATGCTGATACTAAATGTACTACAGTATGTTTTTATATACAACATTAATAGTTTTTAAGTCATTAGTCCTTGCGTTTGAATTTCATACTGTAAAAGGTTATATTGATCTTTATGAAATGCACAATGTATTAAAGGTTTATTAGATATGGATTGAATGATGTGTTAATTAAAAAATCGCTTCTTAAATAAGCTATTATTTTTCGTAAAAATTGAAGGATACAACGTGGTTATTGGGGATTCTGTGTAAAAGATTGATCATCGCGCGCTGTTTTGTTCACTGTTTTTAGAGGTTCAATACTATTTATATGTTCTATGTCTTTTCAAAAACAAATAAAAAATCTATAAGATATGTATATTTTTATTACTTTTGCTTTAATCTCTAATCGTCGAGTAAATACAAAACTGTTGTTATTCTCCTTCTTTCGTCATTATTTCTGTCCTCAGCATTAGAGCTGACAACTCTATGGAAATTCGTATTGTATAGGTTCCATTTACCGGATGTTAGATTCAATTCTGTGTATTGTGAATACAATTATTGAATCATGATCAACTGGCATGCTAATTGTTAGTGATCTGATGTTGGCATTCGAAATTGCCAATGATAATACCCAAAGTGAAACAATGGCTGTCATGTTTCATTATTTATTTGTATTGGGAGAAAATTAGATACAATGATAAAATCACAAACCAATAAACTTTTCACACATATAAAATGTGCGGTGGTGACCACTTACCAGCAGGCGGTCCCTTTTGCCAGTCCGTCAATAGCATCAGTTACTAAAGAACATCATCATGTTATATTATTTTTTTGGGCTTGTTTATTGTACCAATAAAGCCAATCGCTTAGTCGACGAAAGTTGCTCAAACTTAAAGTTACCACATAGTTATCTAGTATCTTTATAGATATAAATAAACATCTGAAAAAACAGGACGTAGGGCGTTTGATTAAATGAGTTAACCCAGTATCGGCGCATACATTGCTTAACTCTACAACGAGTGTATAAAAATATTTTTAGTATCCTAGTAATTATTTATAGTTATCCATAAAATATACTTACATAGACACTCGATTTTAATAATAAAGTTATGTATCATTAACATAATGTAAGGAGACCTGCATTTGTCTGATAAGATCTCAGGCAGTCTAGTTTTCGCGAAAGGTGACCTTTACCCAGAAAATTAAGAAAATAAGTTTAACCTTGTTATATAATTTAATGTATTTAGCGGACGTTAACGTATTTTGTTAACAAAGGCAAACAGATGTTTCCTGTAAATAAAAGTATTTGCAGTCTGTAAGATAAACTCTCTTTAAACAAAACGTTTTTGTTTTGAATGAGTTTTTAAAACGTCGATGTTAATATTAAACTGATATTTTGAAGGTGAAAATAAATAGTATTTTTATATAATGATAATATTTTCTTTAATAAAATTAAACTGCCAAAAATATTATTTAATTTGTACCTATACTATACATATAACTAATTTAATTACGAAAGTAACTCTGTCTGTTGTTTTGTTATTTTAACTGAACCAAATTTGATGAAATTTGGTATGGAGCAAGCTTGATTTTCAAGAAAAGACAATGATTAAGTAGGTCGTCAGATGTAGGGCATAAAAAGTTTTATGCCCAGCCCTTAAACGTATAAACGTAACATTGTAAATACCTACACAATTTCTCAATCTCAATCTTAAAATATTCAAACAGCGTATTGTAATTGGTTATTTTATTACAATATTTTGATGAGATAAGATCAAAATCCGCGTGATATGAAAGAGAATTTATTCAAAACCATTTATACCATCGAGCAACGTGCGATCATATTATACGAGGTCTACTGCCGCAGGAAATCTCATCCGAACGAACTTATCCCGGCAGAATTTGCCTTTCAAACTATGAGATTTTTCCGCAATCTCCGTCATTATTTCGTATAACATACGGCCTCCACGCAGGTCTATTCAGAGCCAACAACCAATGTGGATATTTCTTCCTTCACTCTCGGCTATATTTTATCGAAAGTATCTTTTAAGCCGGGTGAAAATCGCTAGCGTGTCCACTGCGATGTAAAATGGCGTGGCACGAGCGCGGCACGTCCGATTTATTAGAGCGCTTTTATTTTTAGGTTACCCTCGCGAAAAAAATAGTTTATTACACTGATCTTTCCATTTGCTTATGCATGAAAGCTGGATAACTCTTTGATCAGGGTTAATGTTCGTATCTTGTTGGATTGCTGCCTAATGCTCACTCGACATGCATGATTTGTTTTTTTTTTGGGAACTCGTTAGAAATAAATGCACTAATGCAAACATTATTTGATATTTGATGTAGAAATGTCATGCAACTGATTGTTATTCTTTAAAATGTATACCAATATGAATGTTAATACTTCACGGCTTAATCACTGAATTAGATACAATTTGGTATGAAGCCTTGAACCAAGGATTATGCTCTATATATTAATGTCTTCCTTTGTCGGCTTTATTTTTTGTAGAAAAAATCAACGACCTCCTAAAACGCGGCAATTACTAGTCTATGAAATGAGATGAAAACTAATTTTATTAAAGTTGATTGTTCGATTTTTTTAAACAACAATAGGTGAATTTGAAATGATAATTCTATGAGGTGGTATGAAAAGCAGAAGTTCCAGTGTTAACTCTGTGTAGATCCCACTGACATACATCGATTTGTAACCTAATACTGTAGAAGCGTCAACGTATAACCATTGTCAAACGGTCAAATGATTTTGATAGCCATGTTGGATACATGGCCATCAAAGCGATTATACAATATATCATGATATTGTTAAACTGTTGTTTAGTTAATAGTAATCAAAATTATTATTCACATCTTGACCCTGATTGGTAAAAATATGATAACGATTCATTCAAATTATACAAACAGCCAATGTAATTCGAAATATAAAAATAGCTTCTATAAATAAAAATCATGACCTCGTGAAATGGTTGCGAGAATGATAGTAACATCTTCCCGTTGAATCGGAATTCCGATTCTTTGCAATGAACCACCTGTTAAAAGGGACCTTTATTATAATTTGGATATAGTATTCTTCATGCACATATTTTTATGATGAGCCGAGATGGCCCTGTGGTTAGAACGCGTGCATCTTAATCGATGATGGCGGGTTCTAACAGGAAAGCACCGCACCACACGATGAAGGAAAACATTGATTTCTGCATGTGTCTAATTCCATAAAAATTCTGACACATACGTATTCCAACAACCCGCAATGGAACAGCGTGGATTATGTTCCAAGATCTTCTCAAAGGGAGAGGAGGCCTTAGGAAGTTTGGCAGTTTGAAATTTACAAGCTGTTTTTATTATATATTTTTATGCAAAAAAATGCTGTTTATATTGTAAACATTATAAAAAAGTCGGCGATATTTGATGTTGCTTATTTGATTTAAATAAAGTGTAAAGGTGCAAGGATGAAAGTCAGATTGTATAGATCCTAAACATCGCCGAAACCCGGATGTCGGCAACGCAATGTAGTTTCAGAAGTTTACGATTTCTGAAAACGAGATCTATTCGTCTGGATTGTTGCTATTTTAGTTTGGAAGGAAATTATTTGTTTTCATGTCTCGAATGTTTTATTCAAATGATTGATTGCATTTTATCCGAGTTCAATGAACTTTTTCAGGCCGCTTGTAAATGTAAAGTAAACGGTTCAGTAAGTTACATACTATAGTAAAGCGTATATTATTGAATATTAATAATTTTTATCTTTTGAATTTATACAACGCATTTTCCTTATCTCTTGTAATATAATACACACTGTTTTCATTTCTCGACCAAGTTTATCAGATTGATAAATAAAATATTATGAAAATGAAAATCTGTCTGATTTTATCACTTATCACTAAACCGATTGTAATAAAATTTTATATATAGGTAGTCTGTAAGCTGGAAAAAGATGTAAATTATAGTTTATTCCAATCGAAGAAAGAATGAATAAAACTTAGGTTATTCGATTCTATTTACTAATATTACAGCTGAACTGTATTCTACAGACAGTTTTGAATATTATATACAAAATAAAAAAGAAGTATGTAGTATATTTTATTCATAATACCACTATATTTCACCAATAACTTCTTATATACACTTTAACTTTACTGCCAAACGTTATCATTTATGACGCATTTTTTTCCACAAACTAATTTCTGTGCAATTTTTCAAGTTTCCAACCAGTGACATCGCGGCAAATCTTTATTTAAAGTTGTTTATTTGGATTTTTATCTCTTACGGTAGGAATGGGCTAGACGTTGACTTGGTAGAGGTAGGAATACATAAAGGGTTTTACAGAGACGCGGGTCTTTAAATTAAAAATCTCATATATTTTAGCAATTCAAAATGACTTCTCACATCGAAAATCATACTTAGATGCAAAAACATATGCAAATCAAATCATATAATAAATATTGCATATGAAAAGTTAATTCTGTACCGCTGTGAGAATTATAGAGGCCATAAATCCGAGAATTTACGTATTTTGGCACGAACAATAGCAACGTAAGTAGTTTACGTTCAATCTAATTGTCCAATGACGTTATTAATGTTTTATTTGCATTTTAAATATTTGCCCATTGGTAATATTAAGTGAAGTATTTCAAAAATGTCGTTATTTCCACAAAAAAATCTCAAGAATCATGTTTGCTAGCTGCTGTTATTCCCAAAAGCTGAATTAAGTCTAAAAATCAACACGGTTGCACGCACAAGCGTTACCCTGAGCATCCTTCGTAGAGAAGGAGAGGATAACGTGGTTTTTTAGTTGGAATTACCTACCTCTGGTTTTTTTTTTATCTTGATGAAAAAAGCTCTTTATTAAGATCCTCTACATGAAATGGCTATACTTGCCGATACCTACTACACCGAAAAGCATCGTTACCCCCTTTTTCTCTTGTAGAGCGTCACAGGGTCGCACTGTATTTTAATGACTATATTATAACATCAAAGACAAAACATAACAGTACGTAAAAAATCCACAACAATAAAACAATTTAGTAACAGATTAAATCTAAATGAGCACTGGACACGCTAATAAAACTGACTAATTGTCGAATGACTTTATTTATTTGTCATTGTAATACAAGAGCATTTTAAAAATATCACTTTCAGAAGATAAAAATCAAAGAAATGAAATTGTATATTTTTAAAAATCTAATTAATGCTTGGCATGTGGTGCATTCTCTTCAAAGTTTATTACAAGCAATTATCTGCTACGCCTCGCACGCTACTTGCGCTATGCCAGCAACCTTCAGGCACGTGCCAACAACAACTGTACAATGTTTCAATTCAATCGAAAGCTAGAACGGAAATAACATACAAGAACTATCACTAATTAAAATTCCTATCAATATTATAAAAGCGAAAATAACCACGCTTAAATCGATTAAGATTTCATTTAGTAGGAAGAGTTTGAGTCCTGAGGATATAGGTCAGTTTTTATCACACAAATCATCCTTTAAGGGGTAAAAGAGGGATTGATGTATGTATGAAGAAACAATTTATGTTGTATGGGATAAATTTGAGATTGCATGTGTGTGCTATAAAGCTCATTACACTGGAAAGCCGAGCTATCTGAGTTGTATATAAAATATTTTTTACATTCAATTTTGATGATAGTTTTCTTGGTAGAAACTTTGCAAAGCAATATCGCAGTAGCGCATATTATGATTGATTACGTATTGTTTAGTAGTAATAATTACTGATATTATTTTGCTTTGAAGTCTGAGCCAATGTAAACAAAAGCGATATATATTAGTGCCGTAAGAAGTATTAACCATTCCTAACATCGCCTATGCGATTGAATTTCATTTTAAAAGTGTGAATTTAATTATATGTACTTTATTAATTCTATTCACATTAATTAACGCGAAGCCATCAAATAACGGATTTAATGACGATTTTATTGTTATTATCACGATTTTTGGTCCAAAATATCCGATTAATAATGCACCAAAAATCGTCAAACGAAGGCAACGCTTAATTTTATTAAACCATTTTCCGATAATGTTGGATTTACATTGAATTAAAAACAATATGTGATTTCGATAAAAGTAATTTAATAATTTTTGTCCAACGTTCATTATGTTTTCATAATTCAATTAATCACGGATTTAATTCTGTTAAAATCATGCTAATGTATAAAGATTTCGTATAACGAAAGTAATTGTATTAGTACTATTTTCCTGTTCGCGTGGCCTTATTTACGTTTATTTCGTGTATTGATCAGTGGCTATAAATAATAGCCTTCATCTTTACGTCTGGCTGTAATCTGTGAGTCTGATTCAATAATAAACAAATACATTCTCGTTCAAATTAATGTTAGTGAGGATGTTGTCTGTAAATCGTATCAGGTTAAAAGAAGTATAAAATATATATTTGAATATCAAGACCGGGTGAGCTTTGTCTAGCTTGTGTTTTTATCAATTATCTTTGCGTATAGTAAAGCAGCGCTATCTGGTGGCGAGTTATAAGAAAACGGATCGTCCTCTTAAAATCGATCCATCTGTTTCTGAGATTAGCCGGAACAGACAGACAGACAAAAATAATTATATATATTATAGCAGATTTGATATTTAACGTAGCCACGCCAACGTGGTACTGATTCTCCTAGTTGGTACAAACTATGTATATGACTATATAGAGAACGATTGATTTAACGTTTCATTTTATTATTGGCATACGTTATATACGGCATAGGTAGCCGTCCTTACAAAATACTTTTGTCTTCTTTTTACGAATGTGAAATTCGAGATGGCAGAGAGGGAGAATTAATTGCTACAGCAATTCCTTACAGAATCGTTAAATAATGATATACGAGTATATTTTTGTTTATTTTTTTTCAATAGGGAAGATAACAAAGGTTTAAACGTTTGTAAACTATTCTCATTTTGGCAAGTGACTCTCCCCTTAGTTATATTTCCTTATTCAAATGCGAAATAATGATTGATTGAATGAAAATAAAATGATGTTTATAATGATTTGGTTATAAAATAAAATGAACTAAACCAAAGGATAGATTAGATCGATAAATAGTTATTGGATGGGTACGTAACACCACAAATTATCAGTTATCTGCCAGTGAAAGTCCCGTAGAAATCGGTCCAGCCGTTCCAGCAATTAGCCGGAACAAACAGACAGACAGACTGACAGACAAAAATTTGTTAAAATTATTATTTTGGTATATGTACCGCGTATATATAATTATATAATAGCCCTTTTTTACCCTTTTCTACTACATATATATATATATATATATATATATATATATATATATATATATATATATATATATGCATTGAGTAAAAAAGGGCTATTTTAATATTACAATCAGACACTCCAATTTTATTATATGTATAGATTCAATTAACATATTAATTAATCACAGGAAACGATTTACAGTGACGGAATTCCATAGTACTGTGGTAACTTTCAAGAGATCCCCATGTTCAATCAATCAATTTTTTTCAAACTTATTTGATTCTCAGTAATAGCTCGTTGTCCCGAAGTTGGAAGTGTAAACTGTGCTGTTCCTCAGTAGGTTCGTGAAGCCGTTGACCGCTGTCGCCGAAATCTGTTAAGACAAAATAATAATCATCATCATCTTTTTTTAATTAAAAAAAAACATACTTGTAATATGTGACAGTACTCCTTTATGTCCCCTTTGTAAATGCACATAGTATCGCATCTGTATTTCTCAGAAAAAACGGGAAATGGGCACGGTCGATTAGATTACTTTTATCACTAATTTTTTTGCGAAAGTATTATACATTTATCACTAAAGGATTATTGTAACATTTTAAATTGTAATCCTGTACGTTGAATAAACTTCTCGCAACGTGTGCAAAGTTCGCAGTTCTCTAACTTCCACATTTAGTCAGGTTATAATTCAAAACAGTTGCAAATATTTGTCGTATATTAATGGTACTGGAGCTTATTCGTACATTGTTGTAATTCATCGTAAGATACATAGGAACAAGATATGAGTTTTGCTATTATTATCTATGATAAGCATAACAGAAAAAAACATTCTTTGCTTTTAACCCTCAATAGCGCGAGAGCTTATAGGCCGTCTAGCGATGTAAGAGTCGCAGGATCGTTCCTGATCCATTAGGGTATTGTCGTACCCACTCCTAACAAGTGATAAGCTTAAAAAGAGAGGGAAACAGAAATATTAGTAATTCCTTAATTAATTTGGGGCATTGGCATCTTTAAAAAAATGCTGTTATGGTATATATTTTTTAAATATGAATTTTAATGTTTTTTCATTTTTACAGGATGTCTTCTGAAGAGGAGTCAGTTAAGACAGAAGTGAAAGTAAGTGATTATGTTGGAGTTACAATTCCTTAATTAACTAAAATTAACATAACATTAACATAACATAACATATTAAGGATTTTTATTTATTTACTAACATTGCATTTATATAACTTTAATTACACAATTAATCATCTATAGCCTTATTATAAAATAAGAGTTTAATTGGTAAAAAATATAATAGTATAAAAGAAAAGTTAATATTCGAAAATTGTGTGATATTTAAAACTAATATTATAAATGTTTTGAAGGGCACAGTCCTAAAAGATAATTGTAAACCGATCAAATATCAAATTAAAAATACTAATTGTATGTATAATAACTCAAATGTAATAAAATATATAAAAAAGAGTGCTATTGCTTCAATATTTAGCTTCAAATATTTTCTTAATCAGTTTACAAAGTTTGTTTTTTAAATACTTTTAACATTAATTTGATTTAGCAAATAATTGAAATATATTTTGTTTAAAAATATCTAAGACATACATAAATAAATATGTTATACGAAATTAGAAATAGCTAATGCACAAAGCATGATCTTGAGGAAGACGAATAACTAATGCTACCAGCATTCACTCGCTGAATCGTAATTCTGATCATCTGGACAAAAAAATCATAAAGATTAAGTACATATAACCTCGTAGACAACAAAATGGAAAATCAATAATTAGTTACAAAGATGATACCTGTATTAATTAGGTTTTATTCTATATGAGTGTGACAACAGTAAAATATAAGAAATGGTGCAATGGTAACGACTATAAAATTGAAAATTATAATTGAAACATCATTAACTAAATTAAGTAACCAGTGGTGGTAATGGGATTCTTCAGTAATTTATTATGAAAATTTTCGCATTTTTATAGTTTATTTTTTTCTTAATAGGGTAGCACTGATTAAAAATGCAGTTTTAATGTATGTAAATTTTTAATTAGGAAATTCCGACACGAAGGATTTGTAACGGATTACGAATGACTAAAAAACCTCATGAGCTAATTAACATGAACGTAAGGCTCACGTTAAAAATACGTGAGTCCTTTTTTCATAATGGAATATAGTACAAAATCTGTGGTAGTGTTTATTTGACAATCAATAAGTAAGTGTAATGCTTCTATATTGAATAAAGGAATTTGAGTTTGAGTTTGAGTTTGAGTTTGTAAGGATAACAAAATCGTAAAATTATAAAATATTATAAATTAAATAGTAATTTGTTATCTTTCTATAGAGTTCATCTCAATTGAAGATTGCGGCAAACATCGCTGAAATTTTCATGTGCTTAATTTATGTAAAAAATTCATATCGAGCTCGGTAATGAGGAAAACATCGTGAGGAAACCTGCATGTGTATAATTTCAATCACATTCAGCCACATGTGTATCCATTAACCAGCACTGGGGCAGCGTGCTGCAAAAGCCAACCAACGATTGTGTTGGTTGGCTCCTCAAAGGGAAGAGGAGGCCTTAGCTTAACAGTGGGACATTTACAGGTTGTCACTTTATAAATATAGCCTTACATATAAAATGAAGAAAAATGTATTCAGTGTAATGGGATGGATATAATTTCAATAGTAATGGAACGTAAGGTTAATGAACTTGCATTTCCAATAACAATGATGTTTCGGTAGAAATAAAACATGGAACAGATAAAATAAACATTAGTAAAATCTATTGTTTCTCAGAAGAGGAAAATACCATTCCATCAAACATATCTTATATCTCATAATATTGAAATAATGAAGCTTAAAATACATATAACGCAACGGAATGAAAAGGTCAATGAACTTTGGATTACAAACGTCTTGTTGTTTTTCAAAATGATGTATAAACATATTTATTGCATATAAATATAAGTATTTTATTTGTTTGCGATTGTTGTACAGATTACATACATTTTTGGATCATGGCCAGTGAAAAATGCATAATCTTCTTTAGCTCTTATTTCTGATGAAAATTTCATTCTTAAGCCATTGTGAAAAATATCATTGGTTTTATTAATCTCGAGTATTTTGCCGCAGCAAACGTAGAGATATAAACAATGTCAATTTAATTACATTCCTTAAATATTATTTGACTTTTATTATATCTTGGCAGCATGCTGCTTTTAAAAGATGCACTTATTACTAAACAGTATATACGTAAACAACACGCGGTTGAAGATATACTTTTATTTTCCTCAACGGCTGGAAGTAAAAGGACATATCTATATTAATATTATAAATGTGAAAGTTACTCTGTCTGTCTGTCTGTCACTCTTTCACGACCAAACCGCTGAATTAAATTTGATGAAATTTGGTATGAAGCAAACTAGAACTTAATGAGAGGAAATAGGCTATTTTTTTGCCTAACACATGATAACCAATGCCCTAAAATGTGAGCGAAGCCGCGGGTGACTACTAGTTTGTTTATATGACTACTAAAAATTAGGTAAGGGCAACCATACTACTGGAGATATCGTTAACTATGAAATGACGAGTTTGAATTCACAAAAATAATTAAGAATTGAAAATTATTTGTATTACCAAAACACTTGTTTTTCTTAAATAATCAATCGCTTGAAAGTAACCATAACGTTATTGTGACGATCCGCCTAAGACAAATTGTAGACAAGGCGCCCGTTAATATTGGGGTCGCGACTAAAATACATGGCGGTAGCGAGCAAACGGCAGTAGGCGGCAGGCGGCGCACGCGCCGACCGCGCGCAACAATTCCCGGATTCAAATCCACCGGCTCATTTACTATCTCTGCGCTATATTTAACTTCTACGGAATAATTTGCATGTTCCATCACGAAAAGTTGTCAGTTACCTAAGTTACAAGTGACGTGAAACATAAACAGTTAGTGTTGTATCTGGTTAGTGAATTGTATAAATGTGTTCGCAATACGAATAGCCCAAATATTCATGACGTTACAGTACAGGAAGTAAACGTAATAATTTAACGTTAACGTCGACTCTAGTGAGTATCTCATATCTATTTTTTACTGTACTTGTCAATTTGCCAAATGGCTTTCTAGCTTTCGACGTTATTTATACCGTAACGGTTAAATCGAATAGATTAATGTTAGTTATGTTTAATACAATACCATTGTAAAAACTCCTTTCAGCAAGATGAATACTCCGCCGGCTTTATACGGAGCTATGAATAAAGAACGTAAGCCTTTCACATATACGCCAGGAGGACTGGATCTCTCGGAGATTAAGTCCGAACGGATGGCTAAGCGATTAATGAGAAATGCTATGAGCGAAGGAGTTTCAGAGACGCCGGCACAAACTCTAAAATCTCCTCCAGTCACTCCTGGTACGATACCGAATTTCAATTGTTTACCGGTGCAAGTTTTTCCCACATTTCAATTACCGGCTAATCCCAAATCATTATTGAAAACGAGGAATGTATCCGATACACCCAAAGAGCTTCCATCAAGTAATATTTCGTCGGCGTCTCCACTTACAACTAATAAGTACGGTAATGATTCGTGGAGAGAAATAAACAAGCCTTCGTCGGATTTCTCTAATAACAATATAAGTTCTAATTATAAACCGGCTGCAGTGCATGATTATAAGAAATCAACCAGTAATCCATCTACAATACTACCAAGTTACGGTAGCTATGGTAACACAGATATTACACTGCCTGAAATATGTTACGATGCGAAATATTTTCAATCTGAACCTCAAGGAACAATAAAGGAGATCGGTATAAGAAGCACTGGCTCTGAAGAAAAGCCATATGAAAACACTCAAGTATACAATCCAAATATTTTATTAAAGAATGCTACTGATAACGAAATTAATCCAGTATCCAGTGTCCAGTTAGCATCGACTCCATTGCAAGATGTAGCGACAAATAATTATGATCAGGTCGATTTAAAATTACTGTGCTCTTATTATATCTGTATTTATATGTCTGTTTACATTGTATGCTATACGTATTTACTCTACAATATTAAAGAGTTCAAAAGAATGCACTAATACTAATTGTGAGTTTATTAACTTTTCTTATTATTTTAAATAAGTTTTAAGCTTAACTGTTACTATAACATCTTCAATATATTGATGTCACTAACTATTTCATCATTAAGTAATGTCTATTTCATTTTCTTGCTATATTTTTTGTTTCTTATTTTTATTTTATTTATTTCAGAAACAAGTGAAGATTGTTAAAAAACAAAGTAACACGGATAATGAATCAGATCAAAATGGCGACACCGAAGCAGCAGTTTTTATTAAGCTACCTACAAAAACGTCAGCCGCAAAAACTGAGACTAAAGTTGAAGTTTTAAAGAAAGTTTTACCTGACGGTACAATCGAAGAAGTTAAAAAGACAATTACGAAAACTACAAGAGATGGTAAAACAGAAATTTCGACTAAAACCGAGACTCGAACAATACCAAAGGAAATCGCTGATGATGTCGTCGAAATCGAAGAAGAAGAGGAAGAAATTGAAGATGTCGAGATAAACGATACTGAAGATACTGTCGAAGTTTCAAAAGAAGTCTCAGAAAGCAAAAGAACCGAATCAAAAGAAAACGGTAAAGATGTTGAAGAGCAAAGCGACGATGAATTGGTTAGTGAAAAAGCAAAGACTGAAGTAAAAGAAAATGGGCATATTATTACAGGTGAAGAAAAATTAGAATCAAGCACAACAAAAAAAGTTGTTGTAATACAATCGACTGGCGAAGAATCTGAGGAAGAAATTGAAGAAGAGATAGAAGAGGAGGAACAAGAGGAAGATGGAGATGTGGAGGTAGAAGAAGTAGTAATAATTAAGAAGCCGCCTAATAAACAATCTGGAGAAAATGAAGATGAAACTGAAAATGTGGAAGATACTGTAGAAGTAAAAGAAAATGATGAAACAAAGAAAGAAGAGCCTGATCAGCAAGAACAAGAAATAGAGCAAGAAGAGGAGATTGAAGAAGAGGAAGAAAATGAGGATATTAAAGAATCAGTTTCTAATGAAGATGTGCCAAACGTGGAAAAAGAAATTGAAGTTAGCAATGAAGAAGAACAAGACAAAGAAGAAAAAGCAGAGGAAAAGGAAATTGAAAATGAAGTTCATAGTTTTAAAGAAGAAAGTAAAGAAGAGGTTGAAGAAAGTTATGAAGAAGCTGAAGATCTTGAAACTAAAGTTGAAATCAAGGATGAGACTTCTGGTAAACCAACAGAAGAAGAAACTCAAATTGAAATAAAGGTTGAGGTTCAGGCCGAAGAAGAAAATAAAAGTAAAGAACAGGTTGTATCACAAGAGCCTGTAGCCGAAGCAATAACAATAAAAGAAGAGCAGAAAAAACATGAAATTGAAAATGAAATTCTTCATAAAACAATAAATTCTGAACCAAGGGTATCATTTAGGGAGCCTTCAATACCTTTTGAAAAAGTAGAAGATATTGAAATAAAGCCTATTGGCCCAGCTCAGGAAATTATCAAAAAATCTCATACTGAAATAATAAGAACGACAACTGACAAACCAACTGGAGCCTTAAGTACACAGACTGAATATAACAGAATAGAAAATTTTGTGACGGTAAATCGCACAACAAAGACTTTAGACCATGCCTATGAGCAAACGCAGCAAACACTTCCTACATTGAAAACTTATTTTTCACCAATTACCGATAGAGTATTGACTACCCCACAACCAACATCGAAACCATACCAGCCTGTTTACACACCAGATCCCCCGACAGAAAGACGTCATAGCTTACTTCTTGAAAGACTTAGTGTGGATCGTCAAGTTCCTACAGGAGATATATATCAAAACAATTATCAAAGCAACCAGAGCTATGAACAAAATCAATGGTCGGAAGAACCACAGTCTGAAGTTTTGACAGTGAGCAATGTTAAACCTAGTACGATAACTAAAAACCAACAATGGTATCAACAAAATACGAAAGAAAATGTCATATCCAATACCGTGACGCCCACTCCTGTTCTTCCGAGCCAGATTTGGAATCAACAAAACCAAACTCCATCACAAAACCAACTACCTATACAACCACAATATCAAACATACACACAGCAACAATACACACCCAAACCTGAGTTTCAATCAACTTACGTAGAAAATAATTCCCAAAACATCTATAAAAGTAATACCAACAACGCTCAGTCTAATATATATCCAACTTATACTCCAAAACCAAGTTGGGTAAGTAGTACATTTGATACAAAGCCGGTTTCCAATACAGCTTCCAATCAATACTCATCACTACAAAAAGATTCGACAGAAAGCTACCAGAAGTCGACTCAGCAATTTAATTCATCCTATGTTCCACCTCCGTGGGAACAGGATTCGAGTTACATCTCTGAGAATCAAAATTACTATCAGCCACCCCCAGCGTCATCTTACACTCCTAACATTAACCAAAATACTCAATCATGGAAACCAAAACCACCTCCGGGAAAGTTTTCAAAACCGGCACCAACTGCGTACATACCACCTGCTCCAAACCAATCTTTTGTTAAGCCTGTAACGGTTGAGGATACATCTAAAGTATCTGGACGAAAAACCTACTATAGTGAATATGAACGGCGTTATATATCTGTACCGGAATCAACTTACATACCCAATGAAACTAAGCTGTCAGCCCAGCCTGACCCATCGCCTCAATATTATTATGATAATAATGAACCAACTGAATTTGTTGAGCCACAATGGCGTAAGGAATTAAGAGAGTTTACAGAGAAGGCTTCTCAAACGACAACCCAAACTGAAAGTACATCTGTAAGACCACCTTGGGAGGAAGATCCTAAGTATGCGGCTTCCAATGAATACCAAGCAACTGCGACACCAAGTTGGACGCAAACGTTAAGGCCACGATCCTGGCGAGAAAGGAGCTATGAGCCAGAATATGCTGGTTCGAAAGAGTGGCCAAAAACAAATACTCTTGGTCGTGGACGGCCACAAAGTTCGTATGTTAAGAGTAATATCAATACGATACAAGAGAGGCCGCGAGGAGTATCAGTTGATAGATACAATCCAAATAATTATCAGTCTCCAATGCCGTCGGAACATCCGCCCGTTCAGAGCCACACTTTGAACCCGACTATTCATCCAAAAACGTATCATAATCCGTCTGTGCCTGCTTACCACGGTCGTGCTTCTGCAGAACCTAGGTGAGTCTTTTTTCATAAATTCTTTTTCTTTTTCTTAGTAAACATAAGTGGTAAATTTAATAATCATAAAAAAGGTTGAGCCTGATTTGTCCAATTTACCCTATATTACTACCTAACAGAGATAATGTAGCACTTAGATTTTTACTGTTAATCACTAAATCAAATGCACTAAATCAATGCAAAGTTGCAAATCTGGACAAATTCTTCCACATATATCTGTGCTTAAATTGAGCTTATATTTGCATAGAAGACCATCCTAAGTAAACATGGATCAAACATAGACAGTCATCAACCCTATTATTTTAATTCATATCTAAGGTTAATAGTAGGTACTAGACTATAAGTAAATTTATTTTTAGTATATAAAATTATTTATTATTGTAATTGTGGCTCCGTTATTTTTTCCTTATCTGATGCTTTTGCTCTGCATGTTTCGAGGAGTAATTTTCCGTCTTTACGGAAAACCAAAATAATTATTCACGGTCCCGGGTTCAATTCCCGGCCGAGACGATGTAGATTACCATTAGTTTTCTATGTTGTCTTGGATCTGGGGGGTTTTGGTACCGTCGTTAATTCTGATGTTCCATAACACCTACTTTAGCTACTTACATTGGGATCAGAGTAATGTTTGTGATGTTGTCTCATATTTATTTATTAAATATAAAGCAATGTCTTCGTTAGAACTATAGCTTGATCATATTTAATGTGATTACATATTATGCTACATTTAAGTCTATTTATATAATTACAGAGAGCAAACTCCGACGTACCCAAAACAACGGATGAGAGTGGATACGAGAGCTCCTCCCGTTCAGTCAAGATCGTTTAAGTACCTCCAATGGATAACCGGTACAGAAGATTGAGAAATTAGTCGTTAATATAAAAATACTGTAATTATTAGGTTTAATATTTGCTAAGTGGATCTATCGAATGATCATGAAAGAAATCGAAAGCGAAATATTGGTCTAAGCTTAGAGCATAAAAATAATGTTTTACTTAAGATTTTTATTAATTGGTTTTAAATCATTTATCTCTTTCTGTTATCATTGATTTGATATATAAAAGAAGAAGACGCAAATAGGCCCAATACAACATCTAAAGGTATAATTATTCACATTCTCAAAGTAAACAAATTTCAGTAATTTTCTTAATTATTTGTTGAATCATTTACATATGTTCATATGATTTTTATAAATAATCAACGGATTTTACAACTAAAATAGCCATCGATCATAAATTATTTCAAATCAAATCAAATCAAATATAATCAGATCATTTTTTTTTCATATTTGTATGTCACGCAACATCATCCTAGATTAAAATCTCTCTAGTCTTAGTTTTAGAAGAATTCATCAAATCGGTATAATTAATAGAAGCTGTTCTTTTTTTAAATATTTTTATACTTACATTTAAAAAAGGAATTTAATTTAACCGTCAGGACATGTAAACATATTTGGCTTAATCAAATAAGTTTTAAGTGGGTAGAAAAAGGTTTTATATATTGAACCAAGCGTAAACGTCTATAGGTTTTAATTGCCAGCCAAATTAATGCAAATCTTAAAGCTAACATTTACGAAAATCAACTAATGTCTGAATTGGTTTGTATTTCTTTGCCATTCGTGAAGCAGTCTTTAAGCCATCGTAAATTTTTCTAACGTTTTTAAATGTACGGTGTTACTTTACGTTTTTTTTGTAATTAAAAAGATGTTTAATGTACTCCCTTGTACATCGATGATTGCTTATTTACTTTCATTATATTTAATATAATTAACATACCAAATAAATCGTGCCATATTTATTTTTAAACAGTTGCATGAATCACGTTATAATAATTTATCGTTTTATTTAATTGTGGATTATTGTTGAGTTTTATTAATAAAATATTAAATAATTTTCACGTGTATTATTTTAATTCTTTATTATATATAATTTATGTTACTTATGTATATTTCTGTGTTTGATGATTTTCTAAAACTCAATAAGTTTTCATTCTAGTTCCTAGAAGACATATCCACTATTTCAGATATAATTTCTTATGTAAGGAATTGCAAATTGGAGCTTGGATCATCTACGTTATGGTTATGACAGAAGTATGCATAATAAAGCTATGATACCTTGAGGTCGTTATATTTTTTCTTATCCTCATGCTTAATGTGTCTTGGTCGTTATTTTTGAAATATCGTCATTTTGTACTTAATGATCTTTGAAAACTATAATTTTCGATGATATGTGAATACAAATGCGGTACCACAAATTCACAATCAGCTTACTATAGTATATAATAGCTATACTAATCCCAAAAAAGGCATTCGCATTACCGAATAGTGTGGCAGTAGTCTTACCTCGTACGTCGAATGACTGATGGCCCTTAGAGCAAAAAAATCCTGGACACTTCCAGCCAGGTAAAACAACCAAAAGAAGGAGGCGATCATAACTGGACGCGGAAGGCGAATAATCGAGTGATTTGGCGTACCTTGTATGAGACCAGCAGTCGTTGACGATTGGCTGACGATAAATGACAATGTTCTTTTTTCTACCTAGGAATGCCTTTTGAAATTAACAACTTTATTTTTCAATAATTTTTTTATATAAAATAAATAAATATGTTACTTTGTCATCGGTTTGTGAATCAAACATGAACGGAAAAGACAATGAAAAATGCATTAGTATTTGTAATCTATGATATATTGTTATCTGAAAATTTTATATGACAATTGTTCGAATAGATTTGGTCGAATGGAAGTTCCTGCATTTCGTCTTTAGGAAACTTTTGGGTCTCCGGTATATTTTATCGGAAACAAATGTAGGGGCATGAGCTGTCAAAAACTTACGTTATGAGGTAGTCGTATCCATTTCGACTTTTTTCATTCTTAATAAATTTATGGCCAGTGTAATTTTGTCGTAATATAGTTTACTTAAAATTGAGCCTGAGTCGGTATGATATATTCTACCGCTTATCAGCATTGTTTCTTTTGTTGCGTTAAAGTTTAGATGAGAAAAAAGCGTGAAGCTAACAGTTGTTGACTTGTATTTAACAAACATGATTCGTATTTTTAAATGTTGAAAAAGAGTAATTACCCAGATTTTTGCAGGTTCTTCTCGGTAGAATCTACATTTCAAACCAGCAGTTTCCCTTAATATAGTGTGTAAATGATGGTATAAAGGTGCTTGCTATGCTAAAAGCTGACTTCAGTAAAGTATATTTGGATTGATTGATTGATTTAAAGTGAGTGAAGCAGTGTAAATTCAAATACTATCAGCTATTGAAGCGGTGTGGCGGAATAAGCTTTTTGTTTTTTTTTTTTTATGGTATAGGTTGGCGGACGAGCATATGGACCACCTGATGGTAAGTGGTCACCATCACCCATAGACAATGACGCTGTAAGAAATATTAACTATTCCTTACATCGTCAATGTGCCACCAACCATGGGAACTAAGATTTTATGTCCCTTGTGCCTGTAGTTACGCTGGCTCACTCACCCTTCAAACCGGAACACAACAATACTGAGTAGTGTTATTTGGCGGTAGAATAACTGGCGAGTGGGTGGTACCTACCCTGGCGGGCTTGCACAAAGCCCTATCACCAAGTAAAGCTACGACAAAAAGGCAATCAATTATTTTTCTATAGTGTTAGAGAAACGTATAATCAACGATATGATTTAATTACATATTATCGATACAAATGTTCTAAATTTGAATGCAGATCCGGTGTGTCGGTGTGTTATGATAGGTCAAAGAAAAGAACCAAATTTGACACAATGTGGTACGAAGCGAACTTTAATTGCCAGGAAGGACGAAGTCTTTTTAAATCCTAGCAACTTACGATCAACTAATCAAGAAATAAAAAAATGAAAGCGAAGCCGCGGGCAATAATTAGTTTCTAATATTAGTGTTTTCACATCAGAATAATTCATTCGTATTTCATTCAATATTTTACATAACTTATATGATATTTTATTCATATGAAGAGTTATCAAATTTGAATCGAATGCTCAATAGAGAAATCATTAAAGCAATATTCCTAAACAGTGTCCACCCAAATAAGTCACCCTACGTTGCTAAAATAAAACAAAAATTTGCAAGCGCAATATAAAATCCCTAACATTTTTAAATCCTTTTAGTTAAATCAAATGCAAGGCTGTGGTCACGTACCGGCGCAAATAAGGATATACGCCATCTCCCCGTTCCTCCTACACCGTAAAAACCTCTTTTTACAGTCGTGTTACAACGAAACGCTCTCGTGGCTCCAAACTATACCACTTAGCGTATATAGGTGTACTAGCTACGGCTTGCGGTGCGATTTTAAATGCACTGATTTAATTTATCTAGCCACATTACGCCTTTTATACGGACGCTCTAAATGGGCGTGGTGTAAATTTTAGAAATGTTTTGGATCTCACTATAATAATTTAATAAAATAATAGCAAGAGGTTTAATGCGTTATGGCTTTCGTAATTTAATTTGCAATTTGCGATTTCATTTTTAAATAATATTATCAAATCAGTAATTGAATATTAAGATGTTCTGAGAAAGCTTTAGGAATTATAGGTACGTCGTATAGAATTTCCAAGGTAGAATAAAAATCTAATAAAGAAATGTCAAAGATTAATTAATCTGACTAAATATTTGAAGCTCATTGGTAGCATATTGCGTTATCAGCTGCGATCGACCAATTACAATTGAGTTGAAAGTTTAATTCAATTTGTGTCGTTCCGTTCAGAAATTGAAATAATAGGAATTAAAGGTTAGAAAAAAATCGGAGAGTTACTTCAATATTTTAAAAAAAATGTACAAATTCATATTGAGCGTTTGCTAAATACACAAAAAAAATCAATGGTACAAAACAATTAGCCCGTGAATGTTCTACTCCTGGACTAAAGTTTCTTCTATTTACAAGCGAAAGTTTGAAGTTTGTACCACGCAGCTCTTAGTCGGTATGCATGTGGCAGATTTTCATCTCTACCCTAAATTCCATCACCGCTAATAAAACTCAACACTGATCGAGATTGATCTTCGGTCAAGGTACACGTATTATTCACGAACTGCTTATTTATTAAAAGCCATCCAATATAATCAAACAATAGATGTAGGAAATGGCGATATCATTATATCGTTGTCAACAATAAGTATTAAATTCGTATAGAAAGGGATATTCAGAGATGGCGACGAGCCAAAACATTTATCATGCAGAACAACGAACTGTTATCTCATCAACGTATCATGATTCTGGATAAATATCACAATTTAGGTGAAATATCTGATCGTAAAGACCATTTTCGCTTACATCGATATTTGCGTTGTTTGTATTTTTTGGAGATGTGACATTATTGAGTTAATATTGTAATATGTAAGAATGATTTAGCACAGATAAAATATTTATGAAACTAAATACTGTATATTTACACCCACTCCCAGCCTTGTCCGTTGTGTTAGTATAACTACAGGCACAAAATTCTTACAACTTCATTGCCAAGGTTGGTGGTGTGTTGGCGATGCAAGGAATAGTTAAAAAAAATTACTGCGACAATGTTTGCAGACGTTGGCGACCATATATCATCAGTTGGACCAAGAAAAAACTCAATTTTATTGCGTTGACTGCGTAATTATCTTCCAATTATTCGGAAATACTTTTCAACGGTTTTATGCTGCTAATTTTAAGAGGTAAGGTTTAGGCGGTTTAAGAGTTACCCTATTATTATGTTAAAGTAAACTACCGGCCTGTAAATTTACCACTGCTGAGATAAGGCCTCCTCTTCCATTAAGCAGGGGGTTTGGAACATATTCCACCACGCTCTTCCAATGCGGGTTGGTGGAATGCACATGTGGCAGAATTTCGATGAAATTAGATATGCATAATGCAGGTTTCGAGATGAATTCTAAACACAATTAAGTACATATATATAGTGGTGCTTGCCTGGGTTTGAACCCGAAATCATCGGTAAAGATGCAAGTGTTCTAACAACTGGGCCATCTCAGCATTATTATGTTATTATTTATTAAATTTTCCACTAATTGTAATTATGCAAAAACGTAAAATCTGTATTAAATTTTTATATACGGAAATAATTTTGTTACTTAAAAGTAAATTTAATATAAAAATATTATAATGTAAAGTATTGTGCGCCAGAAATGGCTGAATACATATTGTGATCAAAACAAATAAATAACAATCAATATAAAACATTTGTTTGTATCTATCTGTCTTTGTCAATAAGATATATTTAGTAAATATTCCATAGCTGGAATAATGTTTTCCTCTCCCTCGAAGGAGAAGGAGGATGTTTTTATTCCATTTCTGCAATATTTTAGTAGTTGGCAGATATTCATCCTTAATCAACAGGTCATGTTACCATTGAGCTCGAGTTGAATTATTATAGAAATAAACTTATAAAAACAATAATGTTAACTGGATATTGATCAAATATCGTTGTTTGCGAGCCATGTCTATTCGCAGACAAGTTCAATTCCCAATTTTAATTTTATACAGCGATAATTTAGGACAGTTTCAAAATTACTGGTTGGGTTAGAATTTTCTGTATGGTGTTTGTTTTTATTTTATCTGTTTTTTTATTCCTTGATATTATGAGTCATGGCCGTTATCCATTTGGAGTAATTAATTTGTTGTTTCGAGTATCATTTCATGTACATTAGACGTTTATTGCGTTTTAAATATTTACATGGTTATGCTTCTAACTGGCTTTGCGAGTGTGTCCTTAGTGGGCAGATGTGTACCCTCAGTATTTTATTGTATAGGTTGATTATTAAGACGTGAAACCGTAACAAACAAACAAATAAACGAACTCACTTTCACATTTGTGATATATATACAAATATGAAATAAAACTAGTTACTGTATAAATCTTGACAGCTTGGAATGGTGGCAAGAATGCTACCTGCATTTCCCCGTTGAATCGAAAGTCCGATCCTCTGGGCAAAAAACGAACGTGTTATACTTTGATGAAACTTTTTGCACCACTACTCCAAGGGCTAAGCGTTTCGACAGCAAATTTAATTTTTGCATTAAATGTTATTAATTATTTTGTAATATTAACTAGGAAAAATAAACAGACCACATAACAAATATACTATATCGTTAGATTTGGTAGAATGCAATTGAGAATATTTTCTATAGCACTACTGCACTTTATGGGCAGTTAAAGTGTTTGTCCGGCTGCTGTGATATATTAAACAAATTATAAAAAAAGTTTTACAGGGAAAATTAGCCTCATCTATATCCATCGATTATGCCTGAAATCTTGAAGACATTAGCCCAGCAGTCTGATGTTTACCGGTGGTTACTAGTATCGCGGTTAAACTGCTTTTTTATTTTTAGTTTCCACCTAATTTTGATACTTTATTTACCTTATCTTTTCTACACGTAGATTAAGGTTTTTTTATTGCAACTACATCCGAATTGTGTAAAGAATTTATCAAACAAATAATCAGTCATTATGTTATGAAAAGTTAGGTTGAAAATTAATAACTTTCAAAAATCAAAATCAAAATAAAATTAATTCAAGTGGGCTTTTACAAGCACTTTTGAATGGTCATTTAACAATAAAGCTACCGCCGGTTCGGAAAGTAGATTCTACCGAGAACAACCGGCAAGAAAGTCAGTAGTTTCTCTTTTTCAACATTTAAAAAATACAAAGTCATGTTAGTTAATACAATTATTACATCACATTACTTTCCGCAAAAATAACAAACTATAATCTATAAAATATTTACATATCAGCGTTATCGGAGAATTTTCTTAATAAAACAACCAATTTAAGAGTAACAAGCAATTTTACCGAGACACTGAAATGATGGAGCGTTGCCAACACATTACGTATTGCATCCGAGGCAGTTATCCAATTATTGCATTGTGTGTCAAGTCAAACATTGCTGTCTGATATTTGATCGTAAACCGGTGCTAACAGACGCTCTAGATAAATGGCTCTTCCAGAACACGCTCTATTATTTTTACATTTATAAACACATTTGATACATGTCTGTATTTTCAACTATGTTTAAATTGCGATCGCTTATATATTATTCGAATGTAAGTGTTTTAATCGAAACAAAATTGTATGGATTATCGTTATATTTATTTATAGCGTTGATATTTATTTTTCAAACTGGATTTATAAATTAAATTGGATTTTATTGTTGTGCATATGTTTTTTAATTGGTAAATAGTGTAACTAGTAAGTTTTTCGTTGGTTCTCTTTGGTAAAATATTTCAAAAATATCTGTAAAAATTGCTTAAAAAGCTCATTGCAAGATATTAACATTAAATTAATACTCAAAACAAAGTCATATGTAGGTTGTCTTTCTGTGATTATGTCCTTCGCTAATTTTTAGTTTTTTAAATAAAGTGTATGTTATTGAAAGTTACTGTTGTAAAATGCCCTAAATTGATTTCATGAAATGTAATCGATATGAAATATGATATATCACTCGCATTAACAATAAATTACCAAACCTACCTACTACATAAATAATTAAAATAGAGTAATACATTCTTAAATTAAATATGAAATAAACCTAAATAAAACATGATTTAGATTTGTCGGATTATCGATGTTACAAACGAAAATAATTAATTAATCCAATTATTATGATTAGAACGAAGATAAACGCAAATTAAACACATGATAGTTAAGTGGTGTTTAATCTTATTCTCTTTATTTTTCATACAAGCCGTCTTCACTAATTTCAAAATTAATCTTCTATTAATAAAATTAAAAAAAATAAGATCCTGATTTAATTGATTGCTGATTGCTAATTTGAATAACTTATATATTTATACTATACCACTTTCATTATTAATAAATTGAATCCGTGCGACATCGTTGTAGGTGGCTAGCTGATCATATATTTTCAAATATAATATAACCAATCACTCAGGATAATATAACTTACAAAGAAAATTCCCTGTAAGGCGTATAGATTAGAACAATTTACTATATATCATTTCTTCTAAGATAATGGGCCTCCCTCGGCGAGAGATAACGAACATCGTGGATTGGTCTCGGCAAATTGTAGAGGTTTGTAGGTTGTAGGGTTCCGTGGGAATGAGTGTGATGCGAATTTTTAAATTATATATAAGTATAATAAAAACTGGCGTAAAATTATAAACCATGAATTTGAAATGAAACATCATGTGAAAAACATCTGCGAAGACGAGGGTCTTCAGGTTCAATCAAAAAATCAAAATCAAAATAAACTTTATTCAAGTAGGCTTTACAAGCACTTTTGAATCGTCATTTTATAATTAAGTGACGCTACCACCGGTTCGGAAAGTAGATTCTACCGAGAAGAACCGGCAAGAAACTCAGTAGTTACTCTTTTTTAACATTTAAAAAATACAAAGTCATGTTAATTGAATACAATTATTTAAATTAATATATCCTGCTTGGAAGTAATCAGGTATTAACTCCACGCTTTTTTATCATCTATAAAATCTTGTATCGAATAATATGCTTTTTCTACCAATGTATTTTTTACAAACGATTTGAATTTACAAAACGGCAAAGTTAAAAATGTCTGCGGAATTTTATTATGTAAATACCCGTGTAATGAACCGTCGTTTTATCGCGTGCTGAATTTGTGGTTAAAGTTCATCTTGTTCTGGGTAAAGGTGTCATGTGTCGTGGAATATATCGATCCGTATTGGAACAGCATGATGGAATAAGGGAGAAAAGAGTTCCCAATTTATTTAGGACCTTAAACTAAGTACTTCAATATTAATTTATAGGTTTAGTTCTTAATATGTATAATTCTTATAGCACGACAAAAAGATCCAATGGATACAAAATACAAACTTTATTTATTAAAACAAACTCATATCATTACATAAATTATTTTTACAGATGCAGCTAAGGGATAAAAGTATTTATAAATAAGAATACGGAATCATATACATTTCAGATTAAGTAGATTTTTATAGAAAATGCTGATTATTCCACTAACGAAGGTAAAGGAATTCTCTTGAGTGATGTTCTTTAGTGGTTAAGAGCATGCCCTTGTTTATATACACTATTAAATGGTCCATCTAAAAGGCTTCTACTGCCGTTTACTTCAGAGTGAGGAGCAAAACAAATTATTGTTAATGAACAATACACACTATATTACAAGGTATATAAATTAAACATTAAGTTAGTGAATGTACAAAAATCTAATAGCATATAAGCATAGATATCCGAGAGGCGAAATGGTCCAGTGGTTAGAGCGCTTGCACCTTAACCGATGATTGCGGGTTCAAACCCAGTCAAGCACCACTGAATATTTATGTGCTTCATTTGTTTTTTAAATTCATCCCGTGCTCGGCGGTAATGAAAACATCGTGAGGAAACCTGCATATGTCCAATTTAATACCAATTCCTCCACACGTGTATTCCATCAACCCGCATTGGAACAGCGTGGTGGAATATGTTTCAAACCTTCTACTCCAAAGGGAGTGGAGTCCTTTGAACAGCAGTGGGAAATTTACAGTCTGTTGTTGTTGTTGTTCTAACAATTTACGGTTAATATGTGTGCGATACATTACGAATTTACGTTTTAATGTGTGTGTGTGTATATTGTTTCTAGCTTTAAGACTGTTTCATATCACGGTGGAATATTACTCGATGGTTGTTCGCGTGTGCATCCGACTTAGTTCTCACGTTAATTGGATTCCACGGAGATCTCCCAAAGGCTGTCTGTCAAGACTCGCCCGGACATGAGTACTAAGAACCGTTGGAATTAAAGCGTTATTGCTTTTGATATTAAATACGTAAATAAATATTGTATTTTTTTTGTGTTCTAATTTTAAAATAATAATTATAACAAATGATCTACTCATTCAATTATTAAAAGTGTGACACTCGTTTTATGCTTTTTCTTATCTACAAAAAGGAAGAGGCTCGAAAATATTTAAAAAAATTATAAGCGTGTCCATCAAAGAATTGATAATTGTTATTTTAGGATAGTTCCGCTTCGATTGGTTACAGTTTTACGTCGTTCGGTAGTATCTGAAAACCTTATTATCACTACATATTATAAAACAAAGTCCCCAGCCGCGTCTGTCTGTACTTTCAAACTTCAAAACTACTGAACGGATTTTCATGCGTTTTTCACTACTAGACAAAGGGGATTCATAAGGAAGGTTTCGGTATATAATTTACGATAATTGTTAATCATATCTTAAGGGAGCAATAAAAAATATATACATAAAAACTAATAAATAGTGTCCACACTTGCAAAGACGGGGCGGGCCGATAGTGTATATACATATATGTAATGATAAATTATTTCGTACTCTAGTACATATATACCTATATTCTTTAAGTACTTTTCATCCCCGTCATTTTAAAATAAGGTCATTAATTTCAAAGTATATATTTAATACTCATCACGTCTAGATTCGCGTGTTATAACCGCTGACCATTATTTACACCGTCAATAAAATAAATTTCTTGGTGGTAGGGCTTTATGCAAGCCCGTCTGGGTAGGTACCACCCACTCATCAGTTATTCCACCGCCAAATAACAGTACTCAGTATTGTTGTGTTCCGGTTTAAAGGGTGAGTGAGCCAGCGTATCTTATTTCCCAAGGTTGGTGGCACATTGACGATGTAAGGAATAGTTAATATTTCTTACAGCTTCATTGTCTATGGTTGATGGTGACCACTTACCATCAGGTGGCCCATATGCTCGTCCGCTAACCTATACCAAAGAAAAAAATAAAATAAATCATGTTATAACACTTTAAATAATCTATGAAATGCGAACTCATAACTAAAACGATTTTAGTGGGATGGTTTTTGATAATTCCCTCACAGACCCTTTTCCTCTCAAGGGACATCTTATATTTATGGTTTTCAAAAGATAGGGTTGGATTCCAACAAGTTTCCCCGGAATGGCTTAGCAATGCCTTCCGAGATGTAATTGATTTATTTTGTTTTTTGTCGTAAATAAACTCTACAGTTACAAATTTGTTTTTATTTCTGATTTAAAAGAGATTTTAGTTTTATTTAAAATATTATTAGTATGAAACAAAGTCGCTATGACGGTCTATTCTGTTCTATTCTCACGTTTGCCTTTCAATTTAATTAGAATTATTTTCGAAAGACTGTGTTTTTTTATGTGTTTTTGTGGCTTTTATTTATGCATATATTCATTAGAATATATCAATAACAAAAAGTTGAGGATTTTTTATCAAATTTTCATCAAGTAAACATTCTTTATAGTTAGATATATGTACATATATATAGCAATCAACAAACTAATGTTCTTCTAAATAAGTGGTCTTGAAAATTTCAATAGACGCGTATATGATAAGGTATGTTCGTGTATCATATAGTCATATTATCTATCACTAGTTTACTTTCAAAAATTTTTTTATGAACCTTTATCAAAATAAACGGTGTATTAAACTTTTTCTTTAAAAAGTATCTGCTTTTGGCACTATTTAAATTTCGCCGGTAGTTTCAGAGATATCACATGATATTTGGTAAAGAGTAAAAGATGGCGGCGACATTCATGAGAGTAAGCTCTCAAACTTTGACAATACAAAATGTAATAAAGTATTACAAAAACTCTCTTTGATCCATAACTTTCAGATAAACGACGGCCTCCGTGGTCGAGTGGTATGTAAACCGGTTTTCATGGGTATGCCACTCCGAGGTCCCAGGTTCGATTCCCGGCCTAGTCCATGCAGAAAATTCATTAGTTTTCTATGTTGTCTCGGGTCTGGGTGTTTGTGGTACCGTCGTTACTTCTGATTTTCCATAACACAAGTGCTTTAGCTACTTACATTGGGATCAGAGTAATGTATGTGATGTTGTCCCATATAATATATAAAACAACTTTGCATATTACTTTAGAGTATCAAATCTTTTTGGCATTTTTACTATGCTATAGTAGATTAAGATAGAAGTAGCACCGAACGCGTTACAGCTAATCTTTATAAATGATTTTTCCTACATACGTCAATCACGTGAAAATGACTGAAAATATCGGATTATCTGTGAGCAAACGACACGGAATCATCAGTATATAGATAACTATATACATATAGCCTATAAAGGCTATTCATTTTTATGCTCCGTTTATCCTACCTCCTTTTTGTGAAAACGATCAAGTAACAGCTAATATAAATAATCTTATTCATTACTTTTATTATTCCATACAAATTAATAGGGCAAAACGCGATATATAAATTTACCGAAAAGCATTCAAACATACATAAATCATGATCAGTAAGTACAAAGTCAAAGCTATTAGTTTAGTCAAAATAATTAGAAAATCATGATCGACAATTATCAGTAATCAAACGCTATCAAAGTAATAAAGACACTATTACAAATTTCAATACATAGAACATATTACATATTAGATCTGGGATGAGTCAATTCAACAAAAGGCTTCGTAAAAACAACTGACACGTCTACTAATGAGGGAAATGTCGTGTAAATACAACCTTTATGACACTGCTGAATATGTGAGTAGCAGCTCTGACCCGGCACAATTAAAACTAGTTGACACAGAATCAGTAACACATGTTTGCTATTCGCGCGTTCAAAACACATATTCTGTTTTGAGACGAATTTTTGGCTGCGCGAAATTTAAAATTGGAACGCGATTATCAAATCATAGTATTCGTAATTTCATGAAAGAAAAAAGGTTATTCTTTAATTTACATAGTATATTTAAGGTTTTGTCTCTCTAAAAATAATACATAGACGTGTCAGAGGCCACTCTACCACAACATCGTGTGTTATAAGCAACTAAAGAATTAATACGTATTTAATTTATATAAATATAATTAAAGACCAAAAAAGATAACTGAAATTAATAATAAGTGCATATTTGTTTGTGTGAGGCGAGTGTAATGTAGTTGTATGTATGTATATACATATGTATGTATGTTGTATGTGTTGCTTTTTGTTCGAGATTCTATCGTGAATCTGGCTTTGGTGTCGTCCAAGTAGATAATATTTTCCACCAATTTTCAAAACGTAGATATTTCAACAAAATATTATAAATAAACTAATAATAAGTCCAAGCTTTTCCGTTTGTCATTATTATGATCTTGTAATTATATCAACGATATCAAAGAGAGTATACAAATTTTATCAACTTGCTATATTTTTGAGCTAATATGATTTTTCGTAAATAGTAAACTGCTTTATTCGAATTTTAAATAAGGATTACAACGTAAAGGGATTTTTTAAAATAGTTGAAGCCGTATTCGCATTTACCTTTTGTATCCATACCAAAACATTACTCCATACAAAAACACTAATATTAATGAAGATTTTCTTTGTCTGTTATTCGAATGAAATTCAAAAACCGACAACAAATTCAGAGAAAGAAATTTGGCTTGTAATGTGTTTGGCTTCTACAAAACGAATAAAAGACTTTGAAAATATAATTAGTACGTATAGGTTATAAATGTTTATACCACCTACCCTTTTCTTTGTTTAGCTTAGCAATATTTTATATATACCCCTAGGCTGTCTAGTAGATATTACTTTTATATTGATCTAGCATGGACTATTATTTTTATTTTTTATTTATGGTATAGGTTGGCCGACGAGCATATAGACCACCTGATGGTAAGTGGTCACTATCACACATAGACAATGACGCTGTAAGAAATATTAACTATTCCTTACATCGTCAATGTGCCACCAACCTTGGGAACTAAGATGTTATGTCCCTTGTGCCTGTAGTGACGCAGGCTCACTCACCCTTCAAACCGGAACAAAACAATACTAAGTACTTTTATTTGGCGGTAGAATAACTGATTAGTGGATGGTACCTACCCAGACGAGCTTGCACAAAACCAAGAATTAGTATAGCTATTCAAAGAATTACCTATATATCTGTTTGTATTTATTTTATTTAGTGTTTAATAGGTTATATCATAGTTATTTTTTTTACGTTGATTTAGATGTAAATCTATATTATAATATTATAAATGTGAAAGTAACTCTGTCTGTCAGTCTATCTGTCTGTCACTCCTTCAGGACTAAATCAATGAACCGAATTTGATGAAATTTGTGAAGCAAACTTGAACTGCAAGGAAAGACATAGACTACGTTCTTTGCCTAATACATTACAGCCAATCCCTATCATACAGATATAACGCTGTAAAAGATATTAATCGTTCCTTAAATTGTCAATGTTCAAAACTCTGAAACTAACAGGCTATGGTTTTTGTACCCGAAATTACACTGGTTCACTCATAGTTCAAATTACATATATTACATAGCACTATTTCGAATATATCGAAATATCGAATAAGGGATGAGAGATACAAGCTTATACCAGTAAGTAATGCCTTCTACGGGTATTATTATTGCATAATGTAATTTTCTAAGAATTCTGAATGATGCTAATTTGAATGAAGTTTTAATATAAAACGGTGTGAAGTCGCATTTTGCACTTAGACTCCGCGAACTTAGACGCTGTGAAATATAATTTGAAGATATAATCTTTGTTTTGTTTCTTCAATGTTGTCATAAAACTTTCGTTCTTGCAGTTCATTTGCAAGTTTTCGTTGCAGATGTTTGAAATGTTCATGTCGCTGAGTGGGAACTGTCGAAAGATGAATTATTCAAGTCTCCTATTCAAAATAAGTTCAGTAAGGCCTGAATTACGACAGATGAATGCATGCTTTATATAGTGAATGCATGAGCAGATGTTTCAGTTATGAAAATATGTTAATACAGCTAATTCCAACTCAGCTATGGTAAGGGCATAGAAAATAATTACGTCCTTTAGCAGCTGAAAGCATGCTTTTATTTTGGGCTGTGGTCATCGCTCGTGGACATCTGCAACAACGGGGGAGTGTAGGTGCGTTGCTGACCTTTAAGGAAGGTTTATACTCTTTATGTGTCGACTAATGAATAAATTGCTAAGTCTGATAGCGATTATAACACATCAACTTATTGTTTAAAAATGTAATGGGTTAAAACTTCAAATGAACGATAAATATCGGGATAGGTAGCGAGTGAAAAAATAAACTGTGACTCACTACTGAACTATATTTTCTTTCAAGGAAAGGGTGTTACTATAAGCGGCTCCAATATGCGTTGGTATAATAAAGAAATCACGATATGTTATACTGTATTTAGTTTTCTAATAAACGTCGTTTAGTGAGTCTAAGCGATGAAATATTGATGTTTCTCGCTTAAGTCGTATTTCTAAGACAAAAGTATCGTATAAACCGTCTCCGAAACTTTACACATTACGCCAACGATCATAAAGAGAAATTACAGTTAGTCTTCGGCGTCTGTAATGCGGAATTCTGATTTTATACAAGTCGAACTGTGATAATAATTTTGATGTTTCATTTTGTATTATAAAGTAGTAAAGTAACAGCCTGTAAATTTCCCACTGCTGGGATTACGCCTCCTCTTCCATTAAGGAGGGGGTTTAGAACATTTTCCACCATGCTGTTCCTTGTTCCTTCATGCACATGTGCCAAAATTTCGATGAAATTAGACACATGCAGGTTTTCTTACGATGTTTTACTTTACCGCCGAGCTATATATATATATATATATATATATATAGCTCGGTTATATATATATATATGGTGGTGCTTGCCTGGGTTTGAACCCGCAATCATCGGTTAAGATGCACGCGTTCTAACCACTGGGCCATATCAGCTCAAATATATATATTTAATAGTAATACAATACAATTTCCAAAAACAAAAGATTAGATTATTTTGATAAATAATGTTCACAAAACATAAAGCAAATTGTTATGTAATTATAGTTATCATTATACATATTATATATGAACATAATTCGATAAATTAATCTTCGAAAAGTTGAATGAAACCCCGCTAAGATACAAAGTTAGTCGAACGTTCCTACTCAATTACTTTGCAGTTAGTTACTAACTTAGTAAGAGTTAAAACCATAGAACCATAGATCGTATGCTGATAGGGTAAGGTTTCTATAAAACCTTATTTAATATGATGCGATATAAACTTTAGTAAATATATCGAGAGTTAGGTTCATTAGGCACTACTCAAACTAAAACTCAAACTCAAATTGCTTTATTCAATATAGACGTATTACACTTTCTTATTGATAGTCAATAGAAACAGTACCACCGGTTCGGAAGAGAAAATACCCTGACCTGAGAAGAGCCGGCGAAAGAAACTCAGCGGGTTTTATTTTGTCTCAAGTATTATATAAACAATTTAAATGAAATGAAATAGCCAAGAGGCGATCGTTTTATTCCCAAGGTATGTTATCGATCATAAACTCATTGATTGTATAATAACCTTTTGCACACAAGCGTTCCTTAATATTTTGGAAACAGAGGCATTTTGAACGCTTTCTGGGATCCTGTTGTAAAACCGTATACATTGCCCCACAAAAGAGTTACTGTCGAGTAACAGGAGTTACAAGTTTGTGTTTGTTCCTTGTACCAATGCTATGAGTATCACACATTTTCTCATAAAATCAGTAATATTTTTTCGTACATACATAACATTGCAGAATATATATTGAGAAGCAACAGTTAATATCTTGATTTCTTTAAATTTATTCCTTAACGATACAATAGCAAATACGTTCTGGAAGTGATCGAATCAATACTTGCCCACATTAATAACAGAACGACGCAGATAGATGTAAAATTGTTTTTGAAAGTTCACATAACCATGAAGGTTTTGTGTTATATTTCAGTATTAAAATTAAAAATTGTATTTTAAATATAACTAACGTAAAGTTCGTACGGGTGGACGTAATTTTTTTTTTCTATTAAGCTAAAACCTTTTTTATTCATATCTTTTTTGTTGCTATTTTCCGACTGTTTAACAATTGTCGTTCTATTTCAACTTATATACGTAACCTTTCTTATGAAGCCTCTGTCAATTAGTTGTCTCATGAATCGTTTCATGAAACCTTATTATCGCGAACATACTTGGTGGTAGGGCTTTGTGCAAGCCCGTCTGGATAGATACCACCCACTCATCAGTTATTCTACCGCCAAATGACAGTACTCAGTATTGTTGTGTTCCGGTTTGAAGGGTGAGTGAGCCAGTGTAACTACAGGCACAAGGGAAATAACATTTTAGTTCCCAAGGTTGGTGGCACATTGACGATGTAAGGAATAGTGATGGTGACCACTTACCATCAGGTGGCCCGCCCATATGCTCGTCCGTCGACCTACACCATGAAAAAAGACGCGCCGGTGACTTTGTTTTATAATATGTAGTGATCACTATTATTGTAAGATGTGTGATGACTATAAATATAATTAAGTATATTTATAATATACCATATTTATAGTGGCATGATATGATAATTTTTATATTTTCGGAACGCTTTATATGATGGTACTATGAAATTTTTAATAAGGTTCCATAAAAATGAATTACTTTTTGTTAATCCTTCATAACAGTATATCTGTTTTATTTATTATTAGTTGCATATTCACTTATAATTACTCACTTGTGTCATCAGAAATAGGCAGTCATGTTACGAAATGCGTTTAAAATATTTTAGAAAAGCTTTTGTGATGGTAACTGATCACCACCGCCAATGGGCTATTTTGCTGTAACAAATATAAAAAATATAATGTAAAAGTAACAGCCTGTAAATTTTCCACTGCTGGGTCAATGGCCTCTTTTCCCATTAAGGAGAGGGCTTGGAACATATTCCACCACGCTATTCCAATGTGGGTTAGTGGAATGCACATGTTGCAGAATTTCCTCACGATGTGTTCCTTCACTGCCGAACACGAGATTAATTATAAACACAAATTAAGCACATATAGGTATATAATGGTACTTGTCTGGGTTTGTTTGGGTTATTTGGGTTCTAACTGGGCCATCTCTTACTATAATGTATTTACCTAAAGTAGAACAAATAAAAATAAAACATATAAATTATTAAGAATAACAATTAAAACATTAAAACAATTATAATCTAAAATCAACGCAATCGTTTAATTAAGAACATTTATTTCGAATTACTGAACTAGTAAAGTGTAATGATAATATGAAGAGGAGCATTAATGTTACAAAGGCAACAGTCTCACGACCAACGCTCGCAAAGGCCCGCACCGAAGTGTCGGAGGTGTCGTGATCCCTCTGACGTAGCTCGTTTCGTCTACCCGACACAGACCTTGATAAATAATTGGAGGGTAGGAAAAGCTGGTATGTCTTATCTCCTTGTTAATGGTCTGAGATTATATTGTTAACAAATATTTATATAGTTTTGGCCATAATTAGTTATAATAAATATCATCAACAAATTCATTTAAATATGTATTCCACATATGCCACATCACAAGATAGACACATTTTTACTTAAATATTTATTCAATATGACTGTATATCCGTCTAAAATACGTTTTATATGACATCCGCCTCATCTCCTTAAATAGAAACATTACTGACTCCTTAAACTTCAGGGCTGCGCCTCCAAAAAAAAAATCAAAATCAACTTTATTCAAGTAGGCTTTTATGAGCACTTTTGAATCGTCATTTTACAATTAAGTGAAGCTACCACCGGTTCGGATAGTAGATTCTACCGAGAAGAGCCGGCAAGAAACACAATAGTTATTCTTTTTCAACATTTAAAAAATTCGAAGTCAAGTTAGTTAAAAACAATTATTTAAATTAATATATGCTTGGAATTCAACAGGTATAATCAACTCCACGCTTTTTTATCTTTTATTTAAGATGCACTGACTTTGAGTCATTGGTGGTAGATAAAAATAATACCAGTGTCTAAGCCGATACTTGATTTTATTAATACGAAAACGTACATCGAAATCGGTCCAGTTTTGGAATGCTACGCGAATGAATAGTTCACAGTTTTATATTTATATTAAAATAAAATTTTCAGCGAGTCGCAAGCGAAGGAATTTAAATTTCTATAAAGTAATGGCCGTTGAATTGAAGTTAACATTAAAATTCTGTTCCGAGTATTTATTGTGTAACTCTGTGCTGAAATGATTTTTTTTTATTGTTTTTAAGGGGAATGTTATGCCTTGGTGCAGTTTCCATTCGAAAATTCGTAGTATTTCTTGAATTGTCACATGTTATTATGATTTACTTTCAATACATTTAGTAGTTAATTTTCGCCCGCGGCTACGACAACGTTAGGGGTTTTTTCCTTGGAGTTCAAAATTTCGTTAGGGGGTTGACCGCAAATGCGTAACAGACAGAGCAACTTTCGCAGACAGATATATTATATTAAAATTGAAATTGCAAAAAAAAATTGCTAGTTTAGTTAAATACTAAAGTCATTATACTTTACATTATACAAGCAAAACAATTGGCAGTATTAGTCATATAGGACCATCTATACTAATATGAAAAATTCGAAAGTAACTTTGTTCCAAAACGAATTTGGCGTGCTTGTTTTGGTTTAACCCATCGTGTGAAGTAAGCTTGAATTCTAAAGATTCCTTCTTTTTTCATGACTAATAGTAGACGGCCAAACCCTAAAACGCGAGCAAAGTCGCTGCTGATAACTAGTTTATTATATATTAAGTCAGCCTCGAAACGCAGTGCATCTTAAGCTACAAGTTTTGTGTCGATGAAAAAGTCGTCTCCTCTTTTATTCATTAAGAGATATATTATTTTTAAAGATTACTTTTCTTTTATTTGTTACATTAAAAGCGAAGATTCAACGTTCGAAGAAGAGAATGAATTAAAGTTCATCACAGATGAGGTAGACATACATACATACAACATACATACAACACATAGGTACATTTTAACCGATGATTGCGATACTCCACACCACTGAATTTTTATGTCCCTAATTTGTGTTTATAATTCATCTCGTGTTGCATGTATCTCATTTCAAGTAAATTCTGCCAAATGTGAATTCACCAAACCCATATTGTAGATTGGTTGACGAACATGCTCCTAACCTCACCTTCACCTTAAAGGCAGAGGAGGCCTAATTCCAGCAGTGGGAATTTTATAAGTACATGTTTTTTCATCAGAGGTGATTATTATCATATATTTCTTAAACCGGGAAAATTTCAGCCAAAAATAATTTCGTAAACTCACAAACTGAAGTTAGTTAAAGAATAATAAAAACGTCGTTTTTGAAATTAATTTGTCCGTGGCTGTACAATTTCGTGGTTAAAATGAAGTAGAATGAAAGAAAGAAAATTAGAACGAAATGTGGACGAGTGGAGTAACTTGTGAAAATTTCATTTTGGTTGGACACAAAATAGTTAACGGAATTAAGCAGAACGTACGTGAGGAGAATGCTGACGGGCGTCTAATGAAGCGACGGACTACCCTCGCGAAATATTAGAGATACTAAAAAAATAATAAATAAAGTACTATATCAACTGGGTGTTGAGTTTTATACGGAGCTGTGAATAAAGTTAACTTCACGTCGTCTGGGTGATTTAATTTCCTTTTTCAAATGTTTTTTTTTTTTTAATTATTAGCGACCAGCCCCGGATACCCACGGGTGCAAACTATACTAAACACTAAATATATAAAAGAATTTGTCGATTTACGAATTTCTGAAATTGTCAGTATTTCTCTACTATATTGTCCATGTATTACAAAAACCTTTCTCTCGAATTACAAAAAAACGTATTAAAATCCGTTGAGTATTTTTAAAGATCTAAGCATACATAGGGACAAACGGTGACGTTGTTTTGTATATATGTATAGATGTTAAACGATTAAGTCAGATCTGTGGAATATTTAAATAACTTTTGAAATTCGAACGCTGAAAGATTAAGTGATTGAATGATAAGAAAATTAATTCTGAGGCCTGGTACTAAAAGTTCTTATATCAAATACAAAGTGTATGCTTTTGGTTATCAGAAATTTGTGTAATATTGTTGATATTAGAAATGCTTAATATTGTTTAGTACAAATATAATTTGTTTTACTTGAATTGACGAATAGCAAAAGGTGATTTAAATTTTACTCAAAAAAAGTTCGAATGCAAATAAAAATCTTATATTTCGGTTTTTTGTATGAAATTGATCAAATCTTCTGTGAGGAATCGTATAACTTTTAAAGTACTATATGTGCTACAGTCCCTGAAAGCATCTAAAAATATGAGGCTTTCAATAACGCTGAAACTTTGCGAGTGTCCACAACATAAACAGCAGTGAGCTTTTATGCAGCGTTTCTTTATTAGAGTTAAAATTTAATAATCATAATATTTAATAATACATACTTTATAAAGAAAAATATAACCTAATTTTATATACATTGATTATCTGTTAATCACTTGTTCTTATAAGATTATTTCCAAGTGTTAATTTGACAGTGGAACCTTGGTGGATTTCGTAAAACTTATTTTGGTATCAAATGTTTCCCGAAAATAAAAAATATCACTTCTTTGTATAACACAAAGTCGCTTTCTCTGTCTCTATATAGGGTTTTAAGCATACATAGGGATGTATGCCTAAAACTTTAAAACTACGCAATGGATATGCTGCAATAATAAAATGACTTAAATATTCGTCTCTTATTCTAAATTGTATATTTATCCCGTTTGCAGTAACAACGCTTGGACTTGGGAGCAGTAATGCAATAATCTTCATTAAAAGTATAACACTTCGCCTTACCGTGTACACTGGTGACAAAGATAGCTATTCGACGGGAAATATCCTGCATCCCGACTTTCCACGGGGTGATGATTAGTGCAGTGACTTGTATTTGACAGAGTAATTGTTATGTAAATGATTACTGTATTGAATAAACACACACACATACACAAAGAGCTCACTCACACATTAATATGTATTTTTATTTTTTTTAATTTACTATAATTACGATTCAATTTTAAAAGATTACGTACATATTTATACTAATTGTGTAATCCTGTTTTGTTTTGGTAACGAGTAATATACTAATTTAATAAGTTATGTATCTAAGCTGATTGTCTAATAAATATGTATTTTTTCGGTTCGTTAAATTTTCTTTTATGATGACAGATACTTTTTTCAGGATGTTAGTAATGTTCAAAACTCCTTTCGAGATGTAAGTAAGGTTATGTTGGAATTTTGCTGAATATCTTTTAGGGTATGATTCTTTTAAAACCTTTAATGGCAAAGCGCTGTGAAGTCGTAAAACGTAGTTGAAATAAAGAGTTCGTACGTAAAACGTTTTTGATTTCTGACGCGTACTTCTGATTTATATGAATTTAGTTCGAGTTGGCTATTGAACTTTTAATATAACTAGAGTTTGCCCATGGATACGCCTGCGTTTAAGGGGTTGCTTGTCAGATATGGGGCATAAAAAGTAGCCTATGAAGTATAAAATTTTCTTTGAAGTTGTAAATTGGTTTCATACTAAATTTGTCATACTATTTTTAAATGTAAATTTTCATAAAAATCCGTTATTTACATACAAACCAACATGCATAACCATACTATTAAAGTAAGGAAATATTGTAAAGCTTACATAATAATTAATAACATTAAACTAACTATGACGTAAACCATTCAAGGGGTAATTCTGAGCATTTAATAAAATAAGAAAATTAAAATTATAATTTTAAAATTTTGCCACCGAAAATGTTATTGTCGAGTTTTTTTCATTCTTCTATTTATTTAAGATATTATAATTAGTGACCGAAAAAATAATTTTAATTTCATAACATTATTTACTTTTCGTTATAAAAAAATCCCAGTTTTCTATACATATATATGTAGTAATATATAAGGTAGCATATTCATTGCAATTAACAAAAGTATAAAAAAAGTTAAATTCATTCAACTATCAAAATTCGAAATTACGAAGTCTGTTTGTACAATTTTCGCTTTTTAAAATTCAAACACGGCAATCGGAGGAAGTGACGCGTCAAAGTGGCGTGCAATGAAACGCCATTCCATTCGCGCTCAAATGTACCGGTTTCCGTGACATACTGGTTTTATTAAGTTTTATTTTCATGGTTAAACCTTATCCGAATTTACTTTAGACCAATGAAATTTTCATGTAAGGTTTATTTCACATTATAGGATAAGGTAAGGTAAAATGTAAACACTATTAAGATGATAAAAGATTGTATGGCCACGTTCGAACACATTGCGGAAAATCAAGTGAGAGAATTTTCATAAAAAAATTAAACAGCTCATGATCATTATTGGAGAGCCGATTATTATTAACCAGTAGTGGGTGTCCAGCGAAACTTCGCGTGTTTTTGAAGAATTGAAGTTTGTCGACAGTAATTTTCTTTAATATTGTTAACGTCCTTTATTTTTTTTTCTTATAGAGACGTAGTTCCTCTCTCTAACTGGCCAGTAACTTATTTCCGCTCTCTAAAATTGATTTTTGTTAAATCATAACTATTAAGTGAATTACAATATAGAATTTATTTTTTGCACGTCTATGGCTACATATGTCCAAAATGAAACTAGCAATCTATAAATGAGAAAAGTATCGTCCCATAATCATTAAAGAGGATTCTTGAGGACTTGATGTTACGAATGAGCAAAGAATTTATGTTGAATAAAAGGAGCGGCACTTTGTATGTCTAAGGAAAAAAATTTCAACGTATACATAATTAACGTTAATTGTTATCGAAATATAATTAACGAAACGAAATTCTAATACTGACTGAACTAATGTAGCATACATTTGATATAAAAAAAGATCACTTAAAAGAGGTTGCATCATTTTGGATCCAAATGTAGATTAATTACTTGGAGTTTACAACAAAATATGTATATAAGTTTTATATACACTAGTAAAAGAATAAATAATACTGACATAAAATGTTTAAAAAAATAACTGAGTTTTGATGTCCTTAAGGACGTGACAGAGGCAGTGACATGGCTTGACATAATTCTACCAGAATCTTATTGTGTGTCTTTCAGACTGTCCACATGTAGCTCAGATTCAGAGCTAGAAAACGTTGAGTCGAAGGCGTTATATAATCATTTATATAGTTTTATTAAAAAGGAAATGTCCTTATAAATATCGATGATGATCATTGACGTAATCATCATTAAATTCTCAAATTAAATAGAATAGTTTGTTCAAAAATGCGTTATTATAAGGCAGAATAAAAATCCCGTAGAATGAAACATGTGACGTTTCAACGTGACGTAATACAAACTCATTAAAGTTGAGGGTCCCTACGACGGTTCGTAATATTTTAATCGAAACTATTTTCAACTTTCATAGGATATATGTATGTGTATTTTGTCAACACATAACTATTTTAAAATGTGTGGTAGTATGCGTTGCATTATTTACATTGATGAGTAAAATAAACACATACAAATCCAAATTAGGAATATCATTTTTTATTCAATTAATGGTAGGGCATCGTGCAAGGCCGCCATTTTTCTCTCTGGAAAAACGCATTACGCGTTTAGTCGAAAATTAGCATTCTTATGTTATCAGCCTTTATAAGTCCAAAATACGTCAAGTTTTTTGGGAGGTAGAGTGAATTGGCAGAAATAGTTACGTAAGGGAAAAGGTGTTATGTACCCTCTCCAGACGATCTTACCCTTTCATTCTCTTTCTCTGTCTATTTCCTTTGTTATTTAAACTTTTTTTGTTATTATTTTATTAAATAAATGGTATATTGCAAAAGCAACTCCCAACCAGGATGTTTGTTTCAGTTGTTATTATGTGTTATCTGTAAACAAGTTAAATCAAGCATTATAAACGATGTACAAACTAATCTGAAGTTTTATTGAGTAGACAGAATCGGTTATGGTCGCTTGGGCATAAGTTTTGATTAGCCGAAAGTCAACGATACCCCGGTTCACTTTTGTTTGTTTATTGTTGATTTGAAGGACATTCGGCCAAGTACGGCTAAGCCATCGTAAGTTGATATCACCTACGGGACCAACTCCAATAACCGAATATGTGAAATTCGTGGTCAGAGGATTTTGAGTGTGATTTAAATTAATTTTATGGTTTTTATGATGTGGTTATACTGAGATGTTATGACCTTTGTGTTTTTAGCTACATTGGCTCATTCAACTTTCAAACCAGAACGCAACAGTACTGAGGACTGTCATTCGAGGGTAAAATACCTTAGGAGTGGGTGGTACCCCGACGCTCTTGCACAAGGCCCAGTCACTATGTAATCAAAAAATCTAAATAGCGGCGCTTTACTAATTTAATTGTTCGTCATAAAAAAATCACAATTCGCACAGAATCCTTAGTAAGTATAACGTTCTCGTCGTTATTTGTCATGTAAATAAAATTAAGGCGGATTATAAATTGAGCCGAGATGGTCCAATGATTAAAAAGCGTGCATCTTAACCGACAACTACAGGTTTCATGATTTAATTTTTATTTTTTGCTTATTGACAAAAAATATCTAAGACCGGCTCGGAAATAAAAAACTAGGACCGTCGAAAATAAAGAGTTTTGTATGTATTTTTTTAATACAATACAAGATTTTGTAGATGATAAAAAAGCGTGGAATTAATACCTGTTGACTTCCGGGCAGGATATGTTAATTTAAAAAATTGTATTAACTAACATGACTGTACTTTTTTTTAAATGTTGAAAAAGAGTAACTACTGAGTTTCTTGCCGGTTCTTCTCGGTAGAATCTACTTTCCGAACCGGTGGTAGCTTCACTTAATTGTTATATGACGATTCAAAAGTGCTTAAAAAAGCCCACTTGAATAAAGTATATTTTAATTTTTTGATTTTTGATTAAATAAAAACATAGTAAGGTAACCTGCATGTATCTATATTCACTGTATTTCTGCCACCTGTGTACTAAGTACAGAACTATATTTTCAACGGTTCTTTTTCAAAAAAAACATTATTTTTTAAAAACGTATCGCTTGATTATTTTACAAATAAATAAAACCTCTACGGTTAATAAAAATTAACCACATACCTCAGTCGTGGTGGAAATTGTATAAAAAATAATAATTTACGGACGTGAATGCCCGAAGGCTCTGATATCATAACGAAAAGGGACCATAATAAACAAAATAGCATACTTTCGGATGTCGAGGGCCACCGTGTCATTAGCGCAATCTTTTGTAAGGCTCCCCCAGCCTTACAACAATAAATATGTAATACATTACAACCATTTGTCACGTCAGATCTCAATATATATATTTTTTCACAGGAAATTAACGTCCGAACACAAACAGCGGTTTTCTCTATTTCCACAAATGTGAAATATAAACATTAACTTTTATTCGCTCTAGTGTTTCATGTATTGTTTTATTTGATTTATTAGAGGACTAGCTATACCCGCCCGCTTCGCTGGGTATTAGTCGCAGAAAAAAAAAATTTAATTTTTCATTTTGTAATTAATTACTGATCATCAACAATGTATAAATAATAAAGGAAGAAATAAAGAAAAAAAACATGCGAGATCTAGTTAAATTAAAAAAATAATAATAATAATATTCGTCATCTATTTCATCTTCTTCAATTATGTTCTCGATAGGCTGCAGATTGGTCATAACACCTATGAAATTATACGATGTTATATAGGTACGATGAAGTTTTTAATTTAATTTCTATAGTCTGTAAAAGTTTGCATTAAACCAACACGTACTCTTTTATCCGGTTCTATCGAATATCAATGTTATTACATTTACAACCTTGTCAATACTTGCGAACGTACGTCAAAGCATCCTGAGTATATTCGTGCATATGTCTTGGACTTCCACTGTACTAAGATCTTTGTCCAATATCAGCAGATACTTTATCATTCGATATTGTATCTCGTAAATAAATGTACTCTTTGGCTCAGAGTTTTGATTGGTTGAATCGAATGTAGTTTAATCGTTCGTTCTCGACCATAGCGTACCTGTCAACAATGAATTGTTAAAACAGTTGACGACACTTCAGAATATGGTTAGTTTGATTATCTGTAATCATTATATGATACGCAAAAAAATCCATACAACTAACTGTTCGATGTCACAGAGCCTGTCGTGAGAATATTTTGATACAGTCCGAGATTATATCCATCATCTGTTCGCATAAACATAATTGGATAATCGTAATAATTGTCATACTATTGATGTGTTTCAGCGCCACCTTGATTGTTTTTGTGTCGTTTAGTGATAACAATACCTCGTTTTGTAATTTCTGTACCGACAACTACAGCTGTGACTTCAGGAGCTACGGCAGCATCAAAACGCCTTTCATGCTCTGCATTCAATGGCATTATATCTGCATTGATAATAACTTTGAATCATTTGTTGTTTCACCTTCTAGAGCAGTTTTAAAATCTTTTACTAAACATTTATTTTCATAAAGCATAATCCTAAATTTAGCGATGGTTTCTCGATTAGTTGTGGTACTGAACAGAACATGCATCGAAGATCAATCTTTTTCTACGTTGTGCATGGAATAAATGTCCAGAAACTGGATTTTATTTAGATACTGAAAGAAGTGAACCAATCATATGATAAACTTTAAACGTAGACGCGAAATTATTGTATTTACAATGTTTGTTGCTCCAAATGATGTTATTTCAAAGCAAGAATTGTAATTTCTAATATGTTGAAGGAAATGTTCAGACTCCTCAGTAGTTCCCGTAACGTAGATAAGAAGAGGTTCTGGTGGTTCAACCAGTTGTGGTAAATACATTTTGTCAGTGGAGTAGCACTATATCAGCAGTTTATTTTAAACATCATAGCGTGACAATACGGGCATACTATATTCATTGAACCAATGATCACATCGGGATTTATTGAGATTGGTTCTAGTTCTTGACTTAGTCTATTCTTATCGTTTATCATCCAGTAAATGGGCTCGCTCGTCAGGTTTTTCAGTATCTCTTGATAAAGATTCTTGTTCGAAGATCTGGAACTTGATCATAACGTTGACTAACTGTTTTGGCAACTCTCAAAGTAGAAATTCGGATTCTATTTGTTTCTAAAGGTATTTATTGTTGGTATGTTGTTTCCGTAGCTCTTTTGGATGACGCTGCGCATATATTGTTGATGTTCCGATCTTTTGTTTCTTCAATGTCATGGTAGTTTCTATTTATATAAATTATTTTATTCAATGATGATCAATGATTTGCATTTTTTATTTCATATTTTATACTTATGGGTTGATCGACATATAAATGCATCGTAATAGTCGTAATGGCCATCGGTTGGTTATTTTTAAAGACACGGATGAAATAATCACTTTCTCCGTGACAAAATACTTATACGTACTCATTTTCATGACAATCGGTTGAACGGGTAGATATATTTATATCGCAGCGCTACTTGGTGGCGAGATACATCAATGGGGATAGCATAATCTCTTTATTCATTTGATCAAATAGTTTCTGAGTTTATCGATGACGCACATACAAAAACATCTACTTTTGTATATAGATAGCCTATTATTTGCGCAATCACATGTTTTTCCTGTATACCAATTTTTATAAAGATCGATGCATCTGTTCTCGAGTTGTAGCAGAACATACAGACAGACAAAAATGTCACAAATGGTAAAAATTAAGTCAGTCAATCATAAAAAGAATACTTATGACGAATTACGACAAAAATAAGTGTACAGGCAGACTCTAGAGATTTATATAGTAGTATAGATTTAGTATTCACGTGCGATAGTTTTGTTATTAGCGTATTTCATGTATAACTTTGGTGTTTCTATACCGATTTCTATGCTTCTTTTTTATGGAATAGTTAATACTGTTAACTTTTTTAATTTGGGATGATTGAGAGTGTTATAGGAGCAGGAATAGACAAATATAATCAGAAAGCTTCGAACTACTAAGCTATTGGGAGTGACACGTGTTATTGTAAGTCAACCATAAAAGATAGACAAAGGCTGTCTTGTGATATTTTTTACATAATTTTAAGGAGAACATTTCCGTAATACACAATTTCTATGTTGCTTTAACCATTAAGGATGTACACGCGACGGAAGCTTAAAATTTGGAGTAACTTCTCCCATTTTCTGACATTTCTCTTCACTGCTCTGCTCCTATTGAGTGTAGCGTGGTGAAAAGTATACTATAACCAGCTCAGGGGTATGAAAAATAATTTTACCAAGTTTCGTTAAAATCCGTCGAGTAGTTTTAGTTTCTATAACGGTTATACGGACAGACAGACAGACAGACAAAAATTTTACTGATTGCATTTTTGGCATCAGTATCGACCCCTGATCACCCCCTGATAGTTATTTTGCAAAAATATTTCATGTACAGAATTGACATCCTTACAGATTTATTATAAGTATAGATTATCATTGATTTTCTATGATTATCGATGTTAGACAATAAAACATTGATGTTTTAAAATTTATTTTGCATTATTTACACCATCGTTACATCAATTTTTCGAATTTATATATTTAAAAATAAGTGGCATTTTCGATGTCACTTTATAACTCAAGAACGGGCTCACCTATTCTAACCAAATTTTCAGGGGTTGTTCGGACTATTTAGTAGATGGTTTATGTGAAGTTTGCACAAAATCGGTCGAGTGGTTCTTCATTTCTCACATTTTTTGTAACAAATGAATTCAATAAATGGCGGGTCATTTTGTTAATGGAGATTTTTTAGACGGGGAATTGTACTGTCAAAATAAAAGTAAGTAGGTATTAATTAAAAATGAGTACACTGATCCACCAGTTTCAAAAGGTAATACGAATAATTTCAATTTATTATTATAAAAAAAAATACATTTAAACGTACAGTGTGTGCATTCATTTTCATGTCTAAATATGCAGAAAAAGGTTAGTGTCATGAATTTTTATTCGTATCGATTGATGGTTCGTCCACTAGCACAAAATTATATCTCGAGATATGGTAAACTATATCATCAGTACATCGTTAACAAAGCAAAATTAAGATCCGAAGAATATTTTAATTCGCAAGATGCGATAGCGAATGATGCTAATGTAAATGACATCGGGCGATTGACTATATTGCCATCTGAATAGCAAAAGAGGGGATTCCCTAATGCAAATGTATTAATTTGCCAGTTCCTTAAAATAACTCCGGATCAAATTGATAACGTTATATCAGCTGAAACTCCAGATCAAACTCTTGATCCAGAGTTATTTCACGTTGTCGTTAAAAATATGGTACATGGTCCATGCGGTGAGCTACATATGAGTTCGTTACATCTATTTCTCGAATTTACTAATTTCTTCCAGTCGCAAAAAACGCAGATGTTAAACCATTACACGCAGTGAAACTGTGGTCCCTTGTGGTCCCATTTTAATATTATCCAATTCTGATGATGGTATCCATATAAAAACCGCATAAGTCTTAAATTTGCATTATGCATGTGCGATAATTAATAGGTAAATAACTCAAAATCACGCAAGCAATTTTGATGATTCTTTTTTTTGTAGAAAAGATATACTTCAGGGGTACTGTTATCTGTTAAGGGGTGAAAGTTTGGTTAGATTCTGAGCATGGGATCCAAAGTAATGAAACTCTTCAATTCTGAGGAACCGGTTAGCGATACTCGGTGGAATCTTATATGGGTTATTTGGACATTTGAGTTACCATTCGTAACGTGTTCAAGTAATACAAGTTAACAACAACAAGTCATAGTCGAATATGATAATCAATGGAACACCTAAACAGCTTACAGCGAGGGTGCGATACGTGGGTTATTGCCCTTAGTAAAATTTTAATGGGCTTACGTTCGTTGCTGCATTTCAACATTATGTGTGACCTTATGATGTACGACATACATTAGCTCTTTTGCAAAGTTTTTTACTAAGGTCAATTAAATAAATAAATATGAGACAACATCACATACATTACTCTGATCCCAATGTAAGTAGCTAAAGCACTGTGTTATGGAAAGTCAGAAGTAAATACGGTACCACAAACACCCAGATCCAAGACAACGGAGAAAACGAATGATAATCTACATCGACTCGGCCATTAATCGAACCCGGGACCGCGGAGTGGCGTACCCATAAAAACCGGTGTACACACCACCCGACCACGCAGGTCGTCATATTTGGAGTCAGTGTCAGCTCTTGGCTAGCTTGGTTTTATACGATAATATACTGACTCGATCACAACAACAACAATAACAATAATTGTAACTACCTTAATATAATCGTAAATCGACCTTTGAGTACTCTAATGCTTTTCATTTTATTTTACTTAGGAGGACTCTGATAAATATTTTCCATACGCAATTATTTTTATTACTTTTTAGTGCATATTAGTTTGTTTTAAAATATTGTTTTGTTTGAAGTCGGTTTTTCTTTTTGTTAAAATTTTAATTTATGTATGTATCTAATTGTTGTAACGTGACTATTTATGAGCAATATAAATCAGACAATATTTTCAAAATATTATAGGCAACATCACCATAATAAAACTTGACCACCTATATTATTTATCTGTGTTGTATTTAGTGAAATTATATTGATTTGTATCGCAAATGAGTTTCAAATTAAAACCTAAGGGTTTACAACAAAAGGTTTTGCAAACTTTATGTTGTAAAGACTTAATTATAGCGACATGGGAATTTATTACACAACCTCATGATTCCTGTGTCATTGAAAATATAGAAAAAAATATTGATAGTGTCGCTTTTAATGTTAGTATCAGTTATTTATTATTACTGTTAGATCACCAGTGTCGCTGCGTGCAATGGTTTCTATGCTCATCACATTTAGACTATTTAAGTATATCGATTGTGGCAGTACGAAGTTTGCCGGGTCAGCTAGTATAAGATATAATTTGAAGTGTCAATAGCGCAAAGGTTTACTGGCTGTCTAGCGATATAAGAAGTCGCAGCATATATCCTTACTCCTTGGAACATTGTCGTCCCTATTCCAAACACAAACGATAAACTTAAAAGGAGGGATAAGTGGGACTAATACTAATATCATAATTAATTAGGGGCATTGCTAAAAATATATGTCAAATATAATTCTGTCCGAGTGACATCGATACATCGTGAAATGTTTTCCGATAATTCCATTATGCGCAGAAACCGGTATTGGATGCTAGGTTTAGTGCCAATCGCCAATAGGCCAAGCCAACGCAACGTTCGGTAGCTGTAAAATTTTTACGACAAATAAAACTAGGGTCGGGGTTAAGTATGATTACTATATACGACTACAAGATCAGTGTTTCCGATTGATCGTGCTGAGACATCGATACTGGACGGATAAACGTCCGGTTTAAGTTAATGGGTAGATTGATGGGTTTCCGCCCAACGGAATCTGTATGACATAATTATACTTGGTTTCTCGTTTTGAAGAAAAAATGCGTAAATATTAATCAGTTAAGAACTGTAGAATTGATCAGTACTTTTAAATTGTAATATGGTCTTCAAGATTTAGACGGATTCTTTCTAAAATAATATGCAAACAAAAAAATGTTTTTTTCTGGCAACACTTATTATTATTTTGTGCTCCGATTTAGAGGGTGAGTGAGCCGTTATAACAGGTAGAAGGAGCATAAAATTTTAGTTCGCTACGTTACAGCGCTAATAGACAACTTATCATCAGATAAATTTTAACCTCCTATCTAATATATATATATTAATTAAAAAAAATCAAAAACTGTACTGGTTCCATATATACTGGTTATACGTTACGATAATTAAAATTTATTTGTCATATAAAATAACCTTTGCCTCTCCATGTTTTTTTTTCTTTGTCACACGCTCTGTATGAATTTGAATTGTTAAAGTCTGTCGCCATAAAAGCTTACCGCGATATCTGTAAAATGACGCAAAATATTTTACAACACTTAACCGTTATAAAAAAGTTTCAAATTCGTAACAAGCTGGTTCAGTCCGCTGTATGAAGCCGTAAAAAATACGTTGTAATTTTATAAACGAAGAAAAAATAAAGTCGTGACGATGACAAACTGTTCGAAGTTACTTTCAGCTCGCATTTACGTCAGAAAAAAAGTATCCAAGTCGAAAATAACAGGAGATAAAGCTAAAATAATTTACGGTTACAAGTTTCGAAATGTTGTTTCCATGTAATAACTCCGTAAATTTCAGTATAGCCGGGTCTAATGCTAATTTACCGACTTTGGCTCAGCGTTCATTACGTTTGATGCTCAGCTGAGGTGTTGGGTGTCGTCCGTAATGTCAAAGGGCCTTTGTTTTAAAATTGAAATTATTTTTCATGTTGAATATATCATATACTGTTTGGGCATATTTGTATAAAAATGGTAATTGCTTTGAAGCTTTATGTTTATTTTAATTCTTAAGAGAGTACAAGTACAAATCGGTTTCCAGGTGATAAAATTCCAAGGATATTCGATGGTGTTTACAAGGAGTGTGGCCAACTTTTAACCTAAAATGTTGCCTTAGAGTCGAGATGGCCCAGTGGTTAGAACGCGTGCATCTTAACCGATGATTGCGGGTTCAAACCCAGGCAAGCACCGCCGACTCATGTGCTTAATTTGTCTTTATAATTCATCTCGTGCTCAGCGGTGAAGGAAAACATCGTGAGGAAACCTGCATGTGACAAATTTCATAGAAATTCTGCCACATGTGCATTCCACCAACCCGCATTGGAACAGCGTGGTGGAATATGTTCCAAACCTTCTCCTCAAAGGGAGAGGAGGCCTTTAGCCCAGCAGTGGGAATTTACAGGCTGTTGTTGTTGCCTTTAACTGCATTACTTTACTGATCGGTCATAACTGACTACAGCAATACGCCTACCACCGGTGAAGATTTAAAGTTTGAATCTGTTGGTTATGCTCACGCTGGACCCCTAAGGGTTCCACTCTGACCCGGTTTTATTTATATCTAATCTCCTCACATTTTTATTAGCAAGGTCAAAGTAAGTCTTTGTCTCTTATTTCTGCTACTATTTCACAACCAAATCCCTAAATCGAATGTGATGAGATTTCGTACGAAGAAAACTTGAACTCTAAGGCTACTATGCCAACCCATAAAACTCGAGCGAAGTCATGGAACTACTGCTTTATTTATATATAACGAGCTGGCTGTTCACACGTGAACAGCAAGGGTATATATATGAGTTGAGGTTTGGGGAACAAAAATATAGATTGTTTTTCTGACCAGGAAAGTCTAAATTCTTGTCTCTTCTCTTGTATAAAATCCTTGTATTATACATGTAAACATTCCTCTTTAATCACGTAGCTTAAAAGATTTAAGCGTACAGACTCTACAAAGCGACTTTGCTTCATACTATGTAGACTCGTTGAGATATTAAATTTATATTCGGAATCTTTTAGCATTCGACAAGTCACGTGTTTTTTAAGTAAAATAACTGTAGATAACGATCATGGATGGAATCACAAACAAACAAATCGGAATATTGAACTTTTTCTCTTCAGCTCCTAAGTTAGAAATTTAAAACCCCTACTATAAAAATACATATTATTTTTAATAAAAATTGTTTTTAAAAATTCTGTCCGAATATGAAAAACCAATGAAAAAGAGTTGAAACCTTGTAATATAATTAATCTATTAATATTGAAATATTTTTGTCAACGCGAACAAATATTACTGCGTTATTATAGTCAATTACAAGTAACAGGGTTTGTAGTTTCTTTAACTTCTCCTAATAAGAAATTTCTATAGAACTTTTCGATTTTTTATCTGTGCTTCTGTAAGTGGGATAAAGTGAGCTAAACTGGCTTAGAGGATACATAAAATAAACAAATGCTGTAAAATATTTGGTTTAGTGGGTCGTAACTCATAAATCAAGTGGATCATACTGTACACGTACACACTATATACATATAGGTATTCCATTCGGCGGTTCGACGGTTCGACGTTTTATCGTGTAAACTAGCCTACTCCGTGTAAACACCTAAGCACTGTTGAAATGCTTTGTAGTTCATACTTACTTTTTACTAGTATATTTGTTCAGTAGTTGGATTGAAGAGCGCAGGATAACACTTAATGATGTCATAATTAGTAATGCTATAAAAAAAGTCTGAGCGAGTACTGATCGAGAATAAGTAGTAATTGATAAAAGAATATCTCTTCGTCAGCGATTTTCAATAAGTTTTATACTCATACTAGAAAACGATCTTAGGAATGGACGGAACGATTTTCAGTTTGTTTTGTGTTATAGTTTAAGTAAACGATGACAAGCAAATTAATGTGGGTTAGTACTTATTAAACTTTACTGATTAATTTGAAATCATCTGTTATGTTTCATAGCAAAAGCCTCATCATCTTTTATTTAAGATTTCACGCAGATGATTTTGAGTTTAATTCAATACTAGTAACCCGTCCCGGTTTCGCACAGATACAATACTGATAGCCTTAGAAACATCTAAAATGATTATATTGTCCATGAATTATATACAAAAACCTGTCTGTCGAATCACTATATCTATTTAAGAAACCGCATCAAAATCCGATGCTTAATTTTAAATATCTAAGCAAACATAAGGACAGATAGCGATAAGCGACATTGTTTAATACTATGTAATGATAATGATGATGATGATAATGATGTGCTGAGATGAATGGTTTTCATACGGCACATAAAGGTTCCTCACGATGTTTTCCTTCACCATCTGCCTTGAGGTCAATTATAAATTCAACACATGGAACTTGTCTGAGCTGGAACTCAGTCACACAGTCAGCGTCACATTCACGAGTTCCAATCAGTAAACCATCTCGTGTCAATTAAAGGTCAATAAATTTAATGGCAGCTAAAAGTTCGCATTTCAATACTGTTTCTAGATTTAGTGGACAAAATCATAAAATATAAAACGATATAATTTCCATTCAGATTTAAATTGTTAGCGACAAGCTATGTCATAATAGTTTTGAAGACCGCATTGTTCCATGCAATCGGTTTGGGCAATACCGGATGTGGTTTTGATCTACCTTATCACGAATATTTGTATTCAATTCGTCCAGGTATTTGCTATATGTGTGCATTTGTTTGTATTGCATTGTTATTAGGCGTAAACCATAAAAAAGGATGTTTTTTATAAGCTTTTAGTTCTCAATGTTTGATAGATAAGGTCTAATCTTGCAAGCTTAATTAAATTATTTTTAAGCAAGAAACTCAATATGAGAAATCTAATTTAAAATTCAGTTTATAAAAAATTAATAAATTATTTTTTTGAAAAACATTTGACCGATGTTCTAGTATTCCTCATGTATTTGTATTTGTACAACAATGATTGTGATGCAATTTTAATTGCTGGTGGAATACCATAATTAGTAAATTATGTATTAATTGTTTAATTAAGTTTTAAAAAGGGATGTAAGCGGTAACCGAATTTCGTGATAAAATTTGGTACGAGTATTCCATTGAACTATCTGAGAGATCCTTTAAAAATATTTTTGGCGCAATGTTTTACGAGAAATCAGATTTAGAAAGACATATCGCTTGACTGAATATAAATCTAGATGTACAATAAATTTGGAGTGTCTGTTTGGAATATTAAAATAACCGCTTTTTATAAAATGCATATTTATACACGGCACATATACCAAATTTACATTTATTTTTTAATTTTTGTCTATCTGTCTGTTTTTTTGTTTATTCCGACGAATCTTTGGAACGGCTGGACCAAGGAGAAACTTAGACTACAAATATAACTTCTGTTAAATTCAAACGCGTACGTAGTCGCGGGCATAGCCAGTGTATAAATATGTATAGGCATTGCCCTTCATGTGTCCATCGAAATCGTTCAAACATTCGACTATGTAAATATTTATAACACTCGATGATGATTACAAACTGAAGGACGGTCCCTCGGGCCCGTACCCGCATAATTTGTACAGAATTACTATGTAGTGGGGACAATAAACTGTTTGTGACGTTAGGAAGAATTAAAAAGTTTGAACTTGATTAAAACTTATTTACAGCCGATTTTATCTAACTTTAGGATACGTTTGGTATAGCAACATTTTGTTAGGTTTTTATTTATTTACTAGCTTCCCGGCTTCGGACTGGTGCGGTACTGATAAATACTACAAAATTTGTTTATTTACGACATCACATTAGGAACAATTAAAATTATCAGTGTTTCTTTACTATAATGTCCATGTATTATACCCAAAACTCTTCCTCTCGAATTAATCTATTAAAAAAAACTGCATCAAAATTCGTTGCGTAATTTTAAAGATCTAAGCATTTATAGGGACAGACAGCGGTAAGCGATTTTGTTTTATACTATGTTGTGATAATGGTAATAATTTTTTTTGTGATAGCTGACAAGCAGGAGGCTCACCTGATGGAAAGTGACTGTCACCGCCCATGAATATCAGCAACACTTAGGAGCTAACAGGTGCATTGCCGGCCTCTAAGGAAAGAATACGCTCTTTTCTATAAGGTTCTCAACTTGTATTCGGTTCGGAAAAACCGCTGTTAAAAGATTATTTTTGAGATTGTCCGTTCTCGATATTTATTTTTACATATTTCGAGATCCTTGGGCTTATTACACCGCACTGATCTCATACAGCTCACTAATTATCTTGCCGTGGCATTCCTCATGCTAGTTAAAGCTAGCAATCTTAATCAAGATTCGGCTCAAACACAAAGTAATATAATATGATTAATTTATTACACAGAAATACCAAACAATTATCCTCAGTTATTTAGTATTCTATAAATACATTAGAAGTGAATACTAATTCAAAATCAGATTTCTCTTGAAATTCGTCTTTGTTCAATAATTTATTGGTATTGTATTACGAATGTTCAATATTAGGGCTAAGGTTCGAAGGTATGGGGAATTAGATTTGCTTGGATTATTTATATATTAAGTTAGCGTGTCGCACTACAAAAGAACAGGAGCAAACGTTACCTTTAATTACATTCCAAGTAATTAAACTTTTTCTTTTTATACCTTTACAAATGTATACTAATAATTTGACGACCTCCGTGGTCGAGTGGTGTGTACCCATGGGTACGCCACTCCGAGGTCCCATGTTCGATTCACAGCCGAGTCAATGTAGATTACCATTAGTTTTCTATGTTATCTGGGGTCTGTGTGTTTTTGGTGCCGTCGTTACTTCTGATTTTCCATAACACAAGTGCTTTAGCTACTTACATTGGGATCAGAGTAAGTATGTGATGTTGTCTCATATGTATGTATTAATTTATTTAAATCCGAAAGTAATTCTATCCGTTACGCTTTCACGGCTGATCCAATTAACTGGATTATTGATGATTGATTAGATATTATTAGGTAGTTAACTTCATGTTTAATAACTAATATGAAGCTAACTACCCTGATGATATATGCTACTTTTTATACCACACACCTGACGTCCAATGAATGAAGCTATTTCACGGTCATTGTGATTGGTAACTGCCACGAACGCGTGGAATGTTAGCAAGAATATTCTGGACTTAAAATGAAACTTACTGACCATCACCAGCGAAAACAACAAAGCACGGCTCTATATATTTCAGAAATGTTTGTTTACTATTTCTAACTGCATGTTCTCTACAATACTCAACTCTGAGGGCTCGATTTTCCCCGACATAAGAAGTCAACGCTTATACTATTACACACAAGAGCCTTATCCCCTATTCCAGGAACCAATGTAAATCCATCATTAATTTAATTGAATTTATGTTAAGGCACGTTATATTAATTATAGTTTTAAGTCTGTAGTATTAATAAACAGTAGTGCTGTATAATGATTAGCGTCTCATTGAGACGAATTTCTTAGAGGGATAGGTTCCATTTCTGTCCAAACAAATGCTCTCGAGATTAATTGAAATGGAAGTAATCTGCTAAAGAGGACGGCAAATTATTTAACATTAGTTTTCAAACAGTACTCATACTACATTGCTACTTGGTTATATAAATCTTATTTCAAAAATAATTACACACATCCGTTTGTTTTTTAAACTATATGTATTAATCATAAATGAAGTTACAAATAATTGTATGTATTTTTTATTTTCTTTTTTAAGATTTTGTTTATGAAAATTCTCGATTAAAAGACCAAGTTTTTGAATCTTTGGCAATTTAATTTTTTAACTTAACAATGTCAATTATGAGAATATAATTTCATAAAAAAAATATATTCTGTGGTGGTGGTGACCACTTGCCATCAACAACCAATTTGCTCGTCCAGTACTAATAAACATGTTCATATGCGTTTTAGGAGTCAAAAAAAAAAAAGATATTACCTCGTCTATTTATAGTCAAGCCAAAACGCAGTGGTTTTTTTTGTATCACTCTCGACCACGCATATAGTGTTAGCACCAATATAAATATTTTCATTTCAGTATTAATATTTTCATGTACACACATTCTAGTCGCATTTTGTCTTTTTTTTTGTCATCTTATTTGTACTCGTAGTCCATAAGGTGTGGGAAAACTCAAAGAAAATGATCTCTTAATAATATTATTGAAAATTTAAGACAGCAGACTAAAATCAATGTTGTAAAAGGTTTATCCTCTTCCATTATATCGAGTCGATCAAGTTTCGGGAGTCCTGATTTTATAAAGCTTACGTACGACTTTGGGTAAAGTTTGATTAATTCGTCGGCGATAAAATCGGAGTCCTCGGTCAACCGAACTTATGTAATAGACGTTGTGTTATTAGTAACTATATTTCATTAACTTTTATCTTTTGAAAACAAACCTTTATTCGTTTAAGTTATCCAAATATGTCATCATCATCCTCATCCATCATCCTCCTGCCCTTTTCCCAATTTTATTTGGGGTCGGCGCAGCATGTCTTCTCCTTCCATACTTCTCTGTCAGACGTCATCTCACAAGTAACATTCCTTCTAACCATATCGTCTTTCACGCAGTCCATCCATCGTTTTTTTCTTGGTCGTCCTCCACCTCTATATCCGTCCACATTCATGCCTTCCTCACAATATGTCCCTCATTCTTCCGCATTACATGCCCATACCAAAATATGTATAAAAAAATATTCCAGGAGTGATTATTATCCGTTATTTGCACCCAAATTATGCGTTAAAACAAAAAAGAGAAGCCCGTAGACTTTTTTTTTAAATTAATTTGATAATAATGCAAATCTTCTTAGTACTTAGTCTATTGGATAGCTTGATTGTGTTTTGAATAAAGATTAGAACATTTGAAGGTTATTTTGGTTAAGAAATTATTATTATAACACTAATGAGTGACGGGAACACTTGTATTCAAGTTAACAATCGTCTAACGGTAACACGCTACTTTGATACGTTTATCGTACAACTATAATTTTACATTGACTATGTTCAATGTCGCATATCAAATTTTTAAAAATCCGTTCGTGCTCTACGGTGAGATTAGATTCCCTTGTGCTTGAATAGTCCTACTGAACACAGTGATTATATTAATAATATCGTTTATAATCCTATAAACGTTACGTATCTTCACGTATCAAAATGACGTAAATGACATAAGTCGATTGTCAAAACTTCACACGGCTGTATCTAAATTGAGAAAATATTTCGTTATATCAAATATCCATATCTTATAAATTATATTATTTTTCAATATTTTTCACGTTGAAGGCTGTTACAAAGGTATGCGTAATTGTTTTCCCCACAATCGAGTATATTGGCAAAGAAAGAAAGCCTACGTGTAAATCTACGAAATTGCCTATCTCCCTCATTAAATACAAAATCGATTATGTCAAAAGACGTCTCATCAAAGTCGATTATTTAATATGATTTTTCTCCGATGCGTAAAATAATCGATTCGTTGTGCAATCAAAGCTGTATGGAGCGTCGGTATTTACACCTCGTCGCGTAAAACGCCTGTTAAATGATTCAAGAGCGGACGCATTCACACTGGCAGTGGGCAAGGCGAATTTTAGTCGCCGAAATTTTGTATCTACGCTTTCAAGAGATGTGTAGTTTTGTTTCACTAAAAGATAGGGTTTTTAACTTTAACAGTTCAAGAGTATTTTACGAGGCTCATGGAATTAGGAACTTTAAATAAATACTATTTCCGTAATGAGTAAAAGAGGTTTTATATATATTGTAGGTGAAAGCATTTAAAAAGTATCCAAACAAGCAATATTGGAATAATATAGTATTTGTACTTACAGTTGATGCTGGCAATGTTAGGTATGTAGATTATTTTTTTTTTTTTTAAATAAATAAATAAGAGACAACATCCTTTACATTACTCTGGTCCCAATGTAAGTAGCTAAAGCACTTGTGTTATGGAAAGTCAGAAGTAACAGTACCACCAACACCTGGGTGTTGGTGGTACTGTTACTTCTGACTTTGTTACTCTGACACAAGACTTCTGTTACTCTGACCCAAGACAACATAGAAAACTAATGATAATCTACATTCACTTGACCGGAATCGAACCCGTGACCTTGGAGTGGCGTATCTTTGAAAATCGGTGTACACACCACTCGACCACGGAGGTCGCAATAATTGTTTTTTAATAGTTGTGAGCAATGAAAAAAGTAGTTAAACAGTTTAAATAAACCAGGAGCTGTTTAGTCTGTGGAATGAATAAAAAAGATTTCAAATATCGAATGACGCGATATATTTGCTTATTTCACGTCACATTCTTACCGTATTCTTGTCGATATCTTCTTGTGTACGTATCTTAAAGATTTTTCGCTTAGGTGCCTCAGATTGCTTCGATAATAACGATAACTTGATTTACGGGGTACAAGATAGGGTTGTCAAAAATGTAACGTAAACGTGTACGTTATAATCGTTTGAAAGACAAAGACCATGTTTTTACGTGATATAATTTATTAAAATATTTATAATAACTTCTATCTATTATGAACTTCTATCTCTCATCACAGTAATGATGACGACATGATTAAGACAAACATTTAATAACGTCATATATGTTTATATTATGTATTTATATGTATGTATGTATGTATGTATGTATGTATGTATTTATTGATATATGTACGTATTCATATTATTGAATATTTATTTCTTTTATTTATTTTTATATTTGTTTAGGTTGTATTTATTTTAAGAGTATTTAAAATTGCATCATCCTATACTGTCTTCCAAACACAATCCTCTAACCCAAGGTAGTCTGGAAGAAATGGCTAATAAGCCATAAGGCCGCCTTTTGTTTCACCATTAGCTTATTAGTTGGTATATTTTGTAATCGTTTGTGATTGTAATTGTAGTGTACAAAAAAGTGTTAAATAAATAAATAATATGAATTATAGATTACTAGTCTCAGGGTGTAGGTTGTAGTGTGTTCTGTCCTTTATTGGACTTCAAGTTTGCTTCATAGCAAATTTCATCAAATACGGTTCAACGGTTTGGTCGTAAAAGAGCGACAGACAGAGTTACTTTCACATTTATGATATTAACATAGATTGTGAAAATTATTCATCAACAACGTTTCGTTTTTTACTTTTCTAGAAGAACTGAAACATAGTTACAAATACTTTATACCTGTACTTATTGTACAGGATCAATTTGTATAAAAGTAAACGCCGGTTCGTCAGGTAGATTGGTATTGAATTCAATTTTTTTTATGGTATAGGTTGGCGGACGACCATATGGGCCACCTTATGGTAAGTGGTCATCATTACCCATAGATAATTTCTTAAATCGTCAATGCGCCACTAACCTTGGGAACTATGATATTATGTCCCTTGTGCCTGTAGTTACACTGGTTCACTCACCCTTCAAACCTGAACACAACAATACTGAGTACCGCTATTTGGCGCTAGAATAACTGATGAGTGGGTGGTACCTACCCAGACGGGCTTGCACAAAGCCCTACCACCAAAAATGTTGAATGGAGTTCTAGCTAAAATAAAGGTCGATAAACCTGTCATTTATATATTTTGTGTATATAATTAATCTCGTGCTCGGCGGTGAAGGAAAACATCGTGAGCTGTGTGTGTCTAATTTCATAGATATTCTGCCAAATTTGTATTCCACCAACTCGCATTGGAACAGCGTGGTGGAATATGTTCCAAACCTTCTCCTCAAAGGGAGAGGAGGCCTTAGCGCAGCAGTGGGAATTTTACAGGTTGTTGTTGTTATTGCTGTTGAATGTCATTGAAAAAAAGTTCAATTTGCATCTCCTGTATGGGCATTCGAAATAATAAAAGATTGACTATGTGTATTATGTAAAAAATAGCAATATGAAAATTTACTACGATTTTCTATAGAGATTTAGTGGTAGTAACAACGCCTTCAAAGTGATTGCTGTAATTAAATATTCATTTCTAAATCTTGTTGTACTTGATAAGCGTATTTGCATTTTAATTTTGTCATAACCAATCGACTTAACTGAATTTGATGAAATTCTATATGAATCAAGCTTGAAAAGAAGGAAGGAAGGTTAGACAAAATTCTCAATACACAAAACATAATATTGTAGTGTTCATCCCTTAAGCTGTTGTGATCAAAAGGCAATTGCTTATCCGAAGAAGTTGTAATCAGTTAAATATTGATAAGAAATATGAATAGAATCTGGATAAACTTTTCGTAAATGTTAGGAAAACAATACAAGGAGTGTCTTTAATAAACAAATTTATTTTACTAAATAATAATGGTAAATTTATGGTTTCTGACGAAGTGGAATTTAGCCACCGCTTCTCTATCCCTGGGTGTTGAAAGATTCGACTATGGTGCTTAACAAGTGGAGGGCGTCGCATTTGAGGAAAGGCAATCGGGAGTTTTATGAAAGTGCCTCAGTCAATGTCAAAAGAAACAGCAATAAATCGGAAGCTCGAGAAAAGGGCCCATATCCAAAAGGCACACCAAAAATGTCAGACAAAATGTTTATTTTTTACATGTTATAAAATAAAAGGATATGTGTGGAATGACAACGTAACCAGTCATACACACCATAATACCTGGCCTCGGCCACGTGTGTCAAAGGGGAGAGTTTTTAGGTAAGCTATGTGTATTGTCAATATAAAAGCTATATGTACTCAAAATTTCATGTAAATCCTTCCAGCCGTTTTTGCGTGATTGCATAACAAACAAATGTATTTTGCTGGTAGGGCTTTGTACTAACCCGTGTGGGTAGGTACCAATAGTACTTAGTTTTGCTGTGTTTCGGTTTGAAGGGTGAGTGAACCAGTGTAACTAAAGGCACAAGGGACATAGCATCTTAGTTCCCAAGGTTGGTGACGCATTGGCGATGAAAGGAATTGTTAATGTTTCTTCTGTGGGCGGTGGTGACAACTTACCATCAGGTGGCCCATATGCTCGTTCGCCAAACAATGGCATAAAAATACGTAAAAACGATCACATTTATAATAGAAAGTCAAATGTCGATATATCTGTTTTGCTGTATATGTAGTTATATGGTTGATATACAGAAGGCAATTTAACAAAGTCGCTTCATCCCTCCATCGATATTATTGCGGACTCCTCTCAAAGCCCGTTCAAACTTTGATAGAAATGTAACATGCTTTCGTAGGCTTTTATTGCTGTTTAGAAACGTGTTAACGTTCTCTATAAACGGGTCAATATGTATTCAATGTCTATAGATGTATTAAGTATAAACGTGTCTTTATATTAAAACGTTCTTATGAATATATTTTATCACCAATATTTCTTCACGGCTTTTTGGAAATATGTGTCATAACGAAACATGCAGGTTTTCTCACGATGTTTGTCTTTACCAGCTAGAATAAAAATAGATTATAAAGCCGCAATCTCCGGTTTCGATTCACGCGTTTTTTATCCAATACGTCATTTCAGATCTTATTATCATATAAAAATATTAATTTATATATGAGAATTATAAACATGAAATCCTTAAATACTTATAAATATGAATTCAAAATAGTTACTGTACAGATTTACAAATATAGAACCTCGTCATTTTGCTTCCAACGTTTACAGCAGGAACACCAGGCTTGACACGTTGACACCAGTGAAAGCTGGAAAGGAGATTATATAAATAATAAAATTTAATTATATTACACCTCTGTATAATTATCTAATTGCACGGGAAAATAAGGTTTTCTCATGTTAGACTACAGACAAACTAACTATTTACTTATGGATTACAGTCAACTGCTAGAATAATTAAGTGTAATTGAAAAATTAAAATGATACCTTTTCAATAATTAATTAATTTAAGCACTAAAATAGTCGTACAATTATAAATATGTAATCCAAATGTTTATACTTCTGAATTAAAAAGTTCTCGTTTTTTTTTTTTTATAAATATGAGACAACATCACATACATTGCTCTGATCCCAATGTAAGTAGCTGAAGCACTTGTGTTATGGAAATCAGTAGTAACGACGGTACCACATACACCCAGACCCAAGACAACATAGAAAACTAATGGTAATCTACATCGACTCGGCCGGGAATCGAACCCGAGACCTCAGAGTGGCGTACCCATGAAAACCGGTGTACACACCACTCGACCATGGAGGTCGTCAAAATTTTAATCTTGCTGGATTATACCAGCAACGTAACTGCGTCTGATGCATAGATCATTACATAAAGTCCAAAAGACTTTGATCTTATTGTATTAGTGCTATTGAAAATATAGATTATATCACCAGTAGACGCAATAACATTTCTAATCTAAAATGTTACCTTGCAAAGCGATAAGGGGCAATATCTTAAACGTTAGCTTTAACTCAAAGTGCCGAGTTAAATTCTGAGTTGTCGACGCTTAAAACTTCGTCGTACTAAACTATGCAACTTGGTAAGCGTCAGTGAATGATAATTTTCTTCAGAATTTTAAAATTATACCATATAGTGTTATATACCGCGGGTTTGTCTGTTGGAAGGCAAGGTATCAAGCCTTGGGTGTATTGTTATCCTTTTTTATTTTAGTTTTTTTATACCGTAAAATCTGTGTGTTCAATTTTTTTTACGATATAGGTGGCATCCAGCTTCTGGCAAATAGTCAGTTGATGGTCGTTACCACCAATCTCTATGACATGGTGGTGTAACTAACTAAAATATGTTAATGGTATTGACGGATTACATAACTTGATATAGTGGTTTACGAGTTCGGTCCTACAGCAGCTTAAAAAAATTATAAAGAACTAGTTCTCGCATGCGGCTTCGCTTGAGTTTTAAGAGTTGGATGATAGATATAAACATAAAAAAGCCTATGTCCATCCTTGCACTTTAAACTTGCTTTAAATTAAGTTCCATCAAAAACGGTTGTGTGGTTGTCCCAATGTATATATACTTTTGCTGTTGCTGCTTTCTCCCTCCATCGCCAAAAGCATACTTGAATTTTAGTGAAACATTACCGATTCAAAACTATACAAACACTATTGAATTTCTGTGCTTAATTTGGGTCTCCAGTTACATTACCATTGTAAAAAGGGAAATGCCAGCAGTTGGCAAAGGATACATCATCCCTCTTTTGATGCCATAAAAAAATAACGGATTTATCTTGTTGATGAATTAATTGCCACTGGTGCAGCTTAGTCGGAAAAATCTTTGGAACCCGAATCTAATATATAAAAAAGAAAAAAGAGAAAAAATTTTTGTATCATATGCCACATACACACTGAATGTTTTTTATACTTTCGATGTAGGCTCAATTCCACGCGATGGTAGCAGTGGCCACCCACGGCCTCGCAGTGCAAAGGGCCTCGCGCACAAAATTTGAAAAAGTACAACATAACATTGGGATTAGAATCTCACAAACTGTATCTTGCTCACATTAAAATTCGATTTTGCGCCGGTCCAAACGCGAATAATATGTGAATAATGTAAGCAATAAATCCGAGTTCAGTTCAATGAGGCTATTACAACCGCCGACAGATACCATAGAAAGTCCATCACACTAGTTTGATACATTGCAAAGATGCGCAGCTTCCGCCGCTGCGATAGCTCCGGGCGGCAAGTTTGATGAAATGGCGCTTAAACTTCTTTGTAAGTTGTTCTAAAAAGAAGACTTTTATACGATCCTAATGCCTTTAGAGATATATTAGTATATTTTGTCACAACTACATTTTGACACGTTATGGTTTTAAAAAATGATCAAAAATTTCTCATACGAGTGAGTTTTGCTTCAAGGATTGTAACCTTTAAAAATTTGGCGGATGTCGAAGAGGCGGGGGGCATATAACGTTCGACCAATCAGCGCGCGAGATGCATTCCGTCCTACGCCAGTTCACAGTTTGACCACTTCTTATTGATAGATTACAGTATAGCGAAAAATAATGCGTTAAATTGCAATCTTATTTCACGGTTCATAATATTTCAACAGTTTATAATCTGACGAGATAGATTGTAATCTAACTGATTTTGTAATCTAACGAGATAGATTGTAATCTAACTAATTTTGTAATCTTACGGTGACATATATAAGATATGATTATATAGAGAATATCAAAAATGTATAAAATAGATTGTTATATAACTGTTTAATTGCTTTAGTAGGTTTGGTTGGGGAGTTTATAAATCTCGAGGTATTGGCTTCAAACTTCGGTTGGGGCCATTAAAAAAGGTAATGTCCGAAATCTGTTAGGACGATATCGCCATCAATAAGCTTAGAGTTTGAAAATGGAATTATAATTTATTTTAATTGAATTTTTAAAATTACAATTAAATATTTTAAGAAGATTAGTTTTCAAGAAATTAATTTACTAAACATTCACTACTACTTTTGTTCGTAAAAGATTCGTAAAAGATTTGTACAATTGATTTCCTAAATATTTTACTATATATCCTATCTTTATAGTAATTAAGAAGCGTTATTACTCATTATCTCATTAGAATTATTAAAATATTGAAAAACACTAAACGTATCGTACGTTGCTGATCGAATTTTAAAATTTCACCAAATGTTAATATAAAAATATCTGGGATTACCGTGAAAATATGTTAAGTGCCATTGATATGATTGTTTCACAAAAATCAAATATACATATATATCATATTTGTCGCAACTAGTTGATTAAATAAGGCATTAAATAAAATGCCTACTTTCATCTTCCGTTTATAGGTTTGGGCCAATTAGCTTACATACATTATTTAGAAAAATAAAAAAAATTGCCGGTCTTTGCCTAGAGGGTTTTCAGAAACAGAAGGCTTTTGAAAATGTTCGAACGGTAGATGAATTGGTTAATGTCATTCAGTCCGCTGGTTAAATGGCGCCGTTTAGTAAAATAGTTAAGCGTTTCGTTGGCTATATTAACCAGTTAACTGCGATATGTGCAAGACACATGTAACATCGAAAATTAACAATAAAATATGGAGTCTGAAATTTGAAGATCTTTTTACAGAGGATTTTTCAAAGTATCATTATTATTATTACACGAAAATCAACAGAAATTTAGACATATGATGTCTACATTTCTGTTGATTTTCTTGAATTAGACTAACATGTTGCGACAAAAAAGTATTCTTGGGAAGAAATGTTTGAATAGATTTATACTGAGAGCATTCAACAGAATACGAGGCTAATCTATTATGAAAATTTACTGAAACCCAAATATTATTTTTATCATCTTTTATAATATTATCAGAATAAAGATCAATGAATTTTTACGAAGGGTTTTCTTTATTTCGCTACAAAATGCTAGCACACAATACCATCTATACACAAAAGAATAATAGACCCTCGAAAACACGGGAGGCACATATTGTATCCGAACTTTCAAAGAGTGACATTTCAAATATTAAAGCGAAAAATATTATACGCCAAGCCATTTTTATTCCACGAAAGAAATTATCGTTAAGCATTTGTGATGGAAAATCATTGTGTTTTGAAATATTTGACGGAATGTTTAAAGTGAAGCTCGTAACCGGCGATCGACTTCACATTTCGAACGACAAATTGGTAACGTGGATTGCTTAAGATATTTTCGAAAATCTTTGAAAAATCGATTATTTTACCCAATTATTCAGATCATATTGTTTTAATGAATATAGAGATATTAAAATTTATGAAATGATAAACGAATCTTTAAGTGGCAACACTGAATGCATTAATATTAGTAAAGCAAAATAATTTATAACTGTAATCCCCAACGCCATTTATTCATTAATAATTCCAAATCCGATAAAGCATGTAACTCGAGGTTGAAATCGAGTTCTCGACAACGCTGTCAGCTTCTCAGTCACCTGTCTGTTAAAAATCGTACCGAAAGTTCTAGATTTTTCCTCAATTCCCCAGAGATCTGTTCCATTACTTGCTACAATAAAACTGTTCCACACAAAATATGTGTGTTCAAGATAAGAGTGCCTTCATAAATATCAAGGCATTGTACTATAAAACGGCTGGAAGTATGTTATTTAAGTATCATTTTGAAAAATGACTTAATGTTGATGTTTTAGTATTCTATTTTTATTTGTGGTATATTTAAGAGCTTTATTATGATGTTGATAAAATTGGTACTTATGTACGAAAGTTTTATCGTGAGTAATACTTTTGGAATTGGATCACTTTGATTACACATGTAGCAGAATTTTATTGAAATTAATTACTTATAGATTGTTTTTACAACTCTTTCTTGATTTTCTGCAGAGCACAAGTTGGAATATAAAGACAAAATAAGCAAGTGGAATCACTGGCACAGCAGTCATCGGTTAAGATGCACACATGCTAAACACTTGGCAATCTCGGCTACAGATTTATTTGTGTTAACAGAATTATATACGTAAATAATACATCCTATATATATGAATATTATAATTTTTATTGCATTTTTTTTATTAAGAATGTGACCAGAATAATTAGGCTATGATTATAAGTGATCACCACAACCCGTATACATCGTAAATGTATCACCAAGGTTGGTTGTAGGAACTAAGATGTTTGGCCCCTTGTAGAATAACTGTACGGTAACCTATACACACATAAAATCGTCCTACCAAGTAAGTTTATTTAATATAAAATTTCTTACAAAAGTCAAGGCTTACTTAATTGGCGTATTAATAAATATTCTTCAAGTTTAAATTCCTTACAAATAATGTATTCAAAATCAAATTCAGTTAGCTATTAAGTTCAAAGTAAATTTTAAGCAGTTTTGGAGTAAAAATCAATCAAACTTGTTCCAAAACACTTGTATAGTACAGGCTCAAGAGAAAATAGTCTTATCTCTAATTTAATTCGCGATTAATTCGTTTTAAAACCGAATTACGAAATGAAACCGCGGCGTTTTGTAATTAAAATTCAAGTTAAACAAATAACTTTGAAAATGGACCTTTGGAAGTCGGCTGACCTTTAGCCAAAACTTTCAAATAGGTCAAGGCGCCCACATAATTCCATAAAGTTTTATCCAAACAAGTTTACTTGCTTGAAATATGAAATTAACTTTATAATTTGTATTTAAATAATCGTTATGGAATATTACATACATTAAACGATGAGCGCACTTCAAAACTTAAGTTATAAACTTTTAAGGCTTTTGTTAAGTTAGGAAAATGGTGGGAAGTGGTCACAACTGGCCACAGAAATTGAGGTAATAAGTTATACTAACTTTGTGAGCTAAGATGCTTTGTCTCGGCTGGTACACTGGATCACTCACCCATCAAACGGGAACACAAAAATACTTAGCATTGGTGTTTGGCGGTAGAGTATCTGATCCTCCTGATGATCATAAGTGCCTAACCCGCCTATTGTAAGCACCAAATTTGCATGTTTTTAGAAGAATTATATAAATATTACCGGGTAACTAATTAAATGATTAATTAGTGTCAGTAATCGATATCAAGTTCAAATTAGTTACGTTTTATGTTAACGGTACGAATGGAAGCAGTGTTCGGTATATGCGGTCGTATTGAGGTTGTTCGATTACGCTAACCGTGATTCCGACTAGTTAGTTGAAATGGCACATATTTGAGTTTCGAATTTGCTGACTCGCTATTGACGTTTTGAATGGAATTTGCTGTTAACATTTGATTAGTGTTTTACTGAGAGCTGTCGTAAAAACGATTAGTCTGATTCGCTTAAACGATTAATAATCATTTAAATAAATTAAAATCACCAATCACAACAACGCAAAACATTTCTTATACTGATAAGGGAAAATTTTTTTCACTTGTTCTACTCTGGTCCAAGGTATTAATTTCTATACTAGAAATATTTTTGCCGACAGATAAAAAATCTTACGTTTCTAAAATAATTCTGATGGAAGAAACCATACGAATATATATTTGTTTATAATAAAGAATTCTAAGAGTATTATCTATGTAACAATCCAATAAAACCAGCTTAGTACATTATGTGTAAATGTACCCCAAGAGACTAGAGAACACGAGAACAGAACATCTACCAGAATAGTGACGATAAAATTAATTTATGTTTGAGACTTGGACTGTGCAATACCGTGTTTTTATTTGTTTCTTTTCGTGATTAGCGTGGGAAACCTACTCCTTCAAAGGAAGCTTTCAGTCCTTAATCTGTTACTTTGCAATCTTTATACAACTTCGTATCAATAGTAATATTGTATAGGTATATTCAGACAGGCTTGTACAGAGTCCTATACAGCATATTTTTGTAAGCTCATCCTTGGGATATTTTGCGGTCGTTTTATTGGGTTTTCTTTTCGTGCTTAATTTGTCTTTAAAATTGTTAACCTGGGGTTGGCGGTGAAGGTAAATAACATGAAGAAATCTGTATTTGTCGGATATCAAATCTGTATAGTGTGTATCCACAAATCCTCATTGGAGCATCTTGATGTAATAAACTTCTACTCTGTCCAGATACAGAAATGAGGTCTTACATCAGATGTGGGACATATATAGATTGTTATATCAATCATTACTTGATTTGGTAAGTCTTCTTCTGGTGATTTACGATTTTATCCCATTATGTACAACGATTTGCCTTACATAAATGTATTTGGCTCTGGTTTTCTAGTGATTGTCTCACTGTGGTCTGTCAATGACGCAACATGTTGTTACTTACGCCATATATTACACGGATGTTGCATTCAGTGTTAGCCATGCGGTTGGATATTGGCGATGTTCGTTGTTTCGATTAGCCAATTTACTCAGTGTATCAGCATACGTGTTTCAATTTCCGTAATTTCATAGTTCTTGGAACCATTCGTTGATTTAAGTGTTTTGAATTCTGTGAAATGTGCACGTAACATGATGATTCAAAAGTCCATGCAAAAATATGTAGTGGTATTGTTTTTGGTAATATGTCCTTGAGCTTCTGTCATCAAAATCAAATTGTTCTTATAAAAACCTGTCTATGATCTAAGGAAAGTAACCTTGACAGGACGATTGGTTAATAGAATCGGTATAGCAAGACTGAGAGATTAAGATTGAGATAAAAAGTTATTGGTTATTTTTGTCAAAAAAAACCCAGTAAAAACATGGACTGTGGAGGTTGGAAGTGTGTATACATCCCATTCTTTGCCTCGGAAAGCAAGTAAACCCCTTGATATTCTTATCATTTACTATTTATTTCTTTATTTTATATACCTAAAATTTAAATTTAGGTATATATTGTCTAACTAGATGCATGTCACAACTTTTTAGTGCTAAAATTTACATAAAATTGCCAACAATAATAAATTTAAAGTCAATCAGATATCCAGGCTTTAACTGTGAGTATATGTTTATTGGACTTATATATGATAAAAAATAAATACGAATTTAAGGAGCTACCTAACCATTATAACACAACATAACAACCTAAACACAACATATTATGGATAAGACAGTGACAATTCTGTCGTTCCACTTCAGTCACCAATGCACTGTCAATCATATGATCTATTATTTGACAGGTGAGACATCTTGACGCGTCTGTTCTGTTGTTGCTTTAGTTCCATTGTTTTTGAATAGCAAATGTCGATACAAAGGAATATCGATACAAAACAAACATAATATATATATATATATATATATATTTTATGTTTGTTCGCCGATTACTTCGCCATTTATGAACCGATGATTTTTTTTTAGTTAGAAAGAAGATTCTCATGGAATAGAACCATGATGAGGATATCAAATTCTGATGATGTCATCCTGGAGAAATCGAGGGGAACTCTCAAATGTTATAGGCACATGTACCGTGTTTTACATATTTTCTGAAGTTATATAATATATGGATTTATACTCCTCTTCGTAGCTTTTATGAAGAGAAGTACAGGTTCACTAAACATTTCTTTTGTTATGTTATTGTTTGGTATATCATGCTCCATAAGTGGTCCCATATAAGTTTTATCGAAAAAGGTTCAGTTAGGTTTTTGAAAAAAACAACAAATAACCATTTGTGGACTTTTAATTTCTATTTTGAGAAAATAATGCTAAAAAGAGTAAAATAAAATATTTTTTCTAAAAAATAACACCGACTTCAAAGTGATCACTAAAAAAGTAATAAAATAATTTATTGAAGTACGTATTAATGAAATTGTCGATTTTGAGTGAAAAACAAAATGTAGAAATATTTACATACGATGGGCCGATTTCAATATTACAAAATGTTTTTTAAAAACCTAACACTAATGTATTGTCAAATTTCGCTCAATATATAAGAATATATTGAGTACACTATAATCCAAATGAGTGAAGAACTTTACATATTATGTGTGTATTCAGTTGATATGAAACTACCAAGAACGTACGTCACATTGTGAATTAAATTGCCTTAAGCCCTGAAACGTTTGATATACGGTCTAGAATCATTTAAGTTAGGCTATGGTTTTAACTAACTTGCGGTGAGACTTAGTTTGAATAAGCCGCGGACCTTGTTAGGGCAGAAAATTGCTTTCCGAAATATTCGACTTTGAAGTAATATGTGTTAATTAGTTACGATAAAAATTAATACGTATTGAACTTTTGATATTTTGATTTCTTTTTGCAACTGCATCATGCAAGGGACTTCTCAGTTTCTAAGATTGTTGGCAGCAAATTATTATAATTTTCATTTGGTTCTAATGTTTTTGGCCTGAGGTAATCTTTTTATCAACAGGTAACCCCATTTGCCCATACCATGAAAGCTGGATATTCAGATAACTTCCAGATAACTTCTCGGTTATTGGTGCCATTTTCAGTTTTCAAGAACATAAAATTCATGTTTTGTTTAAGACCGTCTGGTTAGGTATCATACAGTAAAACTACAGATACACAGGGTCTGGAAGGAAGTAGGAGAGGATAACACGTTAGTCCCAAGATTCGGTATGTAATTTATTTTTATGTAAGGCATTATTAATTTTTCTCGAAGTTATTATGTCTGTGGCCAGTAGTGACCACTTACCATCAGGCGGGCCAGACCGATAGTATAGAAAAAATAATTCATCTCTGAAATCGATTTTATTTATCGATAAAATATTAGGTAAGCGATGAATATTTCACGGGAGCGCTCTCACATAAATAAAGGATAAGGGAATTTGTAATGTAAAGCTATGTCCTTTAGGTCTATATCAGCATGTTGTAATATTAATTCAAACTAACCAAGTTAATTAGTCCTTAATATCATACACACGCTATACTGCAGCGCGTGAACGCGTAAGATTATCTGGATTGCTAGACATGTGTTAGATCATGTTGGAATCTGTTCCTGTTCACCTGCGTCAAACAGATTATCCAATGGCTAATAAAGGGTATCTGAACTATGGTTTATATATAATATATCATAATCATAATAATTCTGTTGTTGCTAACATCAATAAGAGTAAAATGTATAGATACAAATTAATGAATTAAAATTTCGCGATACCATAGAACGCAAAAATTCTAGGAGATTTTTTCATTGAAACGCAATACCTATTCCCTGAGCGAAACAACCAGCCCATCAGCAGTTGTATCATTTAAATTTATTTTTAAATATTACTCTGAGGTGTTTCAACTTCAATTATTCTGCACATATTCTGGATATATTCTAATTCAGAATTTTAATCAAACATAAATTTTATTTTCCCAAATGTTCTAGTACTTGGCGATATATCCATTGAGCCAATGTGTTGACGCATGTTATTCCATGTTATTCCATGCCATGCCTGATCTTTAGAAACCAGATTCAGTCGAGCAAGTCATCCAATCATCCAAATCGTCGTTTTAATGCGGATTTTATTAATAGATAGAGTGATTCCAGAGAAAGGATTTTTATATATAATATATGTATATATAGTAATTTTTGCGCTTACATTGCAACCTATGTATACGTTAAAATGATTGAAAGAATTTGTAAGACATTCTGTAGCTTATTTAGTATCAGCATTGCACCCGGGCGAAGCCGGGGTGGGTAGCTAGTAATGTATACAGATGATTGTATATTATAAATATCGAATTATCTGTAACATAAACGTAACGTATTATTAATTCGAGTATGGTATATAGGGTTGTCATAAATTAATATATATATTTTATCATGTAGGTAGAGGGATGAGCAAACGAGCCATCTGATGGTAGGTCGTCACCACCACCCATAGACAAGTGCGCCACCAATGTTAGGATCTGAAAACACAACACAACAATATGAATTATTTCTATTTGGTGGTAAAAATATTTGATAGATGTAGTGGTAGTACCCAACCAGGCAGGCTGGCTAAAGGCCATTCCACTAAGCAAGCTAGTATACATATTGTATTCCCTTGAATTCAACCTTGGTGACTGACCAATGCACTGTCAATCATATGATCTATTATTTGACAGGTGAGACATCTTGACGCGTCTGTTCTGTTGTTGCTTTAGTTCCATTGTTTTTGAATAGCAAATGTCGATACAAAGGAATTGTATTTTAACAGAAAACATTTTTTCTGTGTGTAGCTACGATCTTATAGGCCCATTTGTTTAATCTCAATTTAATTAAAATCAAAGAAATATAGGAGACCTTTCTATATAAAAACGTGATATTTTATAAATATTGGAGCCGTCGTATAACCCGTCGTGTTAGGTTTTTTAATAATTATAATGTATCGTCAAATTTCGCTGTATACATATATAAGGATATAATAAGCTAATTAAGTTATTTTTATTATTACAGTTATTAATTACGGAATGTCTTGTTCACGAGAATAAGACAATCGTAGTTAATGTCGAAATATCGAATTCCAATAGATAAAAATAAAAAAACATGGTAAATGTCCCGGAATTAATAACTATATTAAGTATACTACAATCCAAATCAGTGACGATCTTCACATATTATGTGTGTATTCAGTTGATATGAAACTACCAAGAACGTACGTCACATTGTGAATTAAATTGCCTTAAGCCCTGAAACGTTTGATATACGGTCTAGAATCATTTAAGTTAGGCTATGGTTTTAACTAACTTGCGGTGAGACTTAGTTTGAATAAGCCGCGGACCTTGTTAGGGCAGAAAATTGCTTTCCGAAATATTCGACTTTGAAGTAATATGTGTTAATTAGTTACATATAAATTAACACGTATTGAACATTTGTCAATTTGGTTTTTTTTTGCAACTGCAAGGGACTCAGTTTCTAAGATTGTTGGCAGCAAATTATTATAATTTTCATTGGGTCCTAATGTTTTTGGCCTGAGGTAATCATTTTATCAACAGGTAGCTCATTTGCCCATACCATGAAAGCCGGCTTCCAGATCTTCTCGGTTATTGGTGCCATTTTCAGTTTTCAAGAACATAAAATTCATGTTTTGTACAAGACCGTCTGGGTAGGTATCATACTGTATAATTACAGATACACAGGGTCTGGAAGGAAGTAGGAGAGGATAACACATTAGTCCCAAGATTCGGTATGTAATTTATTTTTATGTAAGGCATTATTAATTTTTCTCGAAGTTATTATGTCTGTGGCCAGTAGTGACCACTTACCATCAGGCGGGCCAGACCGATAGTATAGAAAAAATAATTCATCTCTGAAATCGATTTTATTTATCGATAAAATATTAGGTAAGCGATGAATATTTCACGGGAGCGCTCTCACATAAATAAAGGATAAGGGAATTTGTAATGTAAAGCTATGTCCTTTAGGTCTATATCAGCATGTTGTAATATTAATTCAAACTAACCAAGTTAATTAGTCCTTAATATCATACACACGCTATACTGCAGCGCGTGAACGCGTAAGATTATCTGGATTGCTAGACATGTGTTAGATCATGTTGGAATCTGTTCCTGTTCACCTTCGTCAAACAGATTATCCAATGGCTAATAAAGGGTATCTGAACTATGGTTTACATAGAATATATCATAATCATAATAATTCTGTTGTTGCTAAAATCAGTAAGAGTAAAATGTATAGATACAAATTAATGAACTAAAACGTTCGTGATACCATAGAATGCAAAAATTCTAGATTTTTTTCATTGAAACGCAATACCAATTCCCTGAGCGAAACAACCAGCCCATCAGCAGTTGTATCATTTAAATTTATTTTTTAAATATTACTCTAAGGTGTTTCAACTGCAATTATTCTGCACATATTCTGGATATATCCTAATTCAGAATTTTAATCAAACATAAATTTTATTTTCCCAAATGTTCTAGTACTTGGCGATATATTCATGACACTGAGCCAATGTGTCGACGCATGTTATTCCATGTTATTCCATGCCATGCCTGATCTTTAGAAACCAGATTCAGTCGAGCAAGTCATCCAATCATCCAAATCGTCGTTTTAATGCGGATTTTATTAATAGATAGAGTGATTCCAGAGAAAGGATTTTTATATATAATATATGTATATATAGTAATTTTTGCGCTTACATTGCAACCTATGTATACGTTAAAATGATTGAAAGAATTTGTAAGACATTCTGTAGCTTATTTAGTATCAGCTATGCACCTAAGGCGAAGCCGGGGTGGGTAGCTAGTAATGTATACGGATGATTGTATATTATAAATATCGAATTATCTGTAACATAAACGTAACGTATTATTAATTCGAGTATGGTGTATAGGGTTGTCAAAAATGATTAATATACATAATATCATGTAGCTATAATATACATATATATCATGTAGTTAGGCGGAAGAGCAAACGAGCCATCTGATGGTAGGTCGTCAAAATATTTGATGAATGTAGTGGTGGTACCCAACCAGGCGGGCTGGCTAAAGGCCATTCCACTAAGCAAGCTAGTATACATATTGTATTCCCTTGAATTCCCAATTCTATTCTTGTTGCTAATTAGCTTTGGCTAAAATTAGAATATACTTTTAAGGCCCCTTTGAGCCTCTTCACTTTACAAGATGAATTAAAGTTCGCAATGTAGATTTTATTGAATTAAGCCGACAAGAAACTGTCGTTTCTTAATTATAAGGATTATTTATACATGGACGATAAATCAACGAAGAGTAAATTCAAGCTCTTTATTACTTAAATATGATGTTCGTAAATATTTTTAATTAATGAAATAAGTGCAGTCGTTAATTATAAGTACTTATTATTATAGATATTTACTTTAATTTTTTTTGTTTTTGTTTGTGGTGTGTAATAAAGTATAATTCATTCATTCATTCAATTCATATTTACATTTAAATTTTTATGTTTTATTTAAACAATTATTCTGTATATTACATATATATATATAGTATGATTTTAATTACATAAAAAATATATTGATATCGTCTTGAAGAGTCGCGCAATATTAAGTTTGAATTTTATATTTATAGTTATAATCTAAATATGCGTAGCTGATGGTAATAAATAAATAAATAAATGAAAACAATTTTCAACCTTATTAGGTAAGATATAAAGAATAATGCCACGTGTGTCAACCCTATTGAGTTATTACACTCCAAATCGATACAAACTAAATAGAGACTAGTAACGCAGTGGTCCCCAGGGCTCGCAATCAACTGATGCGAATTAGATTCATATCGACGTTGGGATGTTGTAAACACTCCGTATTTATCCAGTCTGTGGTTCACCACCTCTAATGTGAATCATGTTTACACTTCATTGAACTAAACATTGTGAAATATAGGAAATATTTCACGGAGATTGTCTATTTGCAATAATCGAACTGATTTCATCCTGTTTATTGAACGCGTTGATTGTAATAAACGGTTTTGGGTTGTTTTAGAGGTTATACGAAGCTGATGTTGTCTATAGACTTCCACGTCGAAAACAGTTGTCGATTGATAGTATGTATGAAATGAAAATAAATGAAAAGAGGTTTTATTGTTCGATAATGCATCCGTTTACAATGTTGCAAGTGATCCTGAATTTAATTTAAAAAAACTTTACATTTATTAACCAAAGTTAACAATGTTCCAAATCTGTCTTTATAAGCGAACGAATTTTTCCAGAACTGATATTTAGTGACATATAAAGTGGCTTTATTTTAAATGACTTTTAAGTTCGTAGATGCAAAAAACATAATTAGTCCGAACGTAAAAATGTATCGTTTATTATTAAGACAACAACATACAGATACACTGGAACAAATAGTCTCTTAATTGTTATTATGTCTATAATCGTTTACATTTCCCGAAAGTATTTAAAGCATAGGAAGAGCCTTTTCATGTCATCTTTTCTGGCAAGAACACTTCTCTTTTTGGAGTTAGGCTAATCCCACGCTATTCCAATGTTGTTATTTCATGTTGATGGGTAAATATGCACAGATTTTCATCCACAACATTATGATATCTTTGCAATATTTTCCTTTACGTACCGATTAGAAACACGAGCCATGGACGTGTCGGTATTGTCTTAATATTAGTTTTGAGTATTCTATGACAGTATTTTTTTATGTTTATAATTGGTACACTATCATATGTGGTAGCTGCTGGTAATAACGAACGCCTGTTATACATATATATTTAAAGAATACTGACAAATCCTTAAATTTAATAAGGAATTACTAATATACCCATTTACCTCTCCTTTTAATCTTATTGCTTGTTTTATGAGTGGGTACGACAATAACCCTAGGGAACAAGATCGACCCCGCGACTTTTTACATTACAAGCAGGTCCGTAAACCATTGCGCTATTGACGCTTGACAGTCCTTGTATAACAACTGCGCCTTCAACTTTTGAAACTCATACGTTATGTCCCTTGTATCAATACTTACACTGACTGACAGATATTGTTAGATGTTATTGTTTGTTGGTAGAATTGGGTATATTATGACAGTGGTATCAAACCAAACAGCTACGTCCCACCGTTGGGCGTATGTCTTTTGAGTAAATGTCTTGTTTATTCCACCAGATTAGATCTTTGCTGGTAAATATATATTAAATTAAAATTAGCGTTATTTTATTTATTTTTTTATTTTATGGAATAGGTTGGCGGACGAGCCACGATGGGTCCACCTGATGGTAAGTGGTCACCATCACCCATAAACAATAACGCTATAAGAAATATTAACTGTTCCTTACATACTATAGTGCCTGTAGTTACACTGGCTCACTCACCGTTTAAACCGGAACACAACAATACTGCGTACTATTGTTTAGCGGTAAAATATCTGATGAGTGGGTGGTATCTACCCAGGCGGGCTTGCACAAAACCCTACCAACAAGTATTGTATTAAAATATTACATAACAAACACTTCATCTCATCATCAAACTATATCACTAAGTATATAAAATAGCAGTATATAACCTTTGTTGATTCAAGCACTGACAACAGATGTTTAAAACTACATTAATTTACATCAAAACTATATATTATCTGTGGGCTAAAGGTTGGCGTTGAGTGTAACAAGTTTGGAGTTAGGATGTTGTTAATTGCTGTTTCATCTCGAGGGACTAACTGAGTCGTTTGGGTTCATATGATTGTGTGGTTGTGATATTTTTGACGTCATATATAGGATTAAGTGACTGGAAACATTATCAGGAGTACCCATAAATCTTTTCACTAAAATTAAAAAGTTCGGATTGAGATACTGGCTGGTTATAAAATGTAGGCACTTTAAAATGACATAATTAAAAATATTGTAGGAAGCCTATATAAGGCGTCGACGAGTGATACTCGAGGGCATTCGTTTGTTAATCATCGGAGTGTTCAGGTGATTGTCAATCGTAAAGATTATTATCATTCTACCTACGCTGTTTTGTATAAGTTAATCGCCTGATATATTTATATATATGTAATGGAAACGTCTAATGATATTAAACTTTTTTTTTAATGATGTAATGTAAAACGTTCGGTCACATCTTTGGGTTATTTATAATACACTAGTTGTCGACCGCAGCTTCGCTCGTATTTAGGGGTTTATTTATTATTGTTTAGGCATAAAAGTAGCATATGTTCTTCGTTAGAGTTCAAATTTGCTTCATACCAAATTTCATCAAGCGGTTTGGTAGTAGAAGAGCTACAGATAGACAGGCAGAGTTACTTTTACATTTAGTATAATGTAGAAGTTCTATACCTCTAAAGAGAAAAACTTTTAATTAAAAAGTCACACCTCTGGACGCAAAACTTATAAAGGGGTATTTATATAATCTTAATTTGTTTTTTTTTTTAAATCAATTTCTAAGCACGAGTGTCACTCAAAACTAATAAATACCGATGATTTAATTCGAAGTGGGGAGGGGTGAAGTGAAAAGGTCTATGATTTTATCTAAATGAGGATTACAATATCTTAATTTGTAACAACAGCTTTCTAAAGGCACGTTCACACTGGTTCACACAAGACGCGTGCTGTGTTTCAGTCTACGTTCGTACGTTGAAACTTTATACGTCTTTATATTGTATAATAGTATTCAGATTCATAATAGATTGATTCAAAAGGATATATCATAATTATCTTATACATCAAAATCGATCATTAAAGATTTATGTTTCCACAAGACTTGACTAATTACTAAGAAAATATGCACATAATATATGCATTTTCTGATATTTTTAACCGACTTCAAAAAAAGGAGGAGGTTCTCAATTCGTCGGGGCCTTTTTTTTTTTTTTTATTTTTTATGTATGTTACCGAATTACTCGAAGATGGCTTTGCCGATTTTAACAATTCTTTTTTTGTTTGAAAGGGCATGTTTTACAGGTGGTCCCATTGTCAGGAGATCAGGATCTGATGATGGGATCCTGGAGAAATCGAGGGAACTCCTCAAATTTTATAGGCACACCTATAGTGATTTCGGTTTTATTCAAAGTGCCTTGGTCATATGCTCACGAAAAGTGACATTTGATGAAGTGGAACTGATGATGTAGACCACAACTGATAATCAGAACCAATTAGTAAGTAACTTTTTTACGGGTTTAGTTATATTTCTTTAAGATAGTCGTCAAGCAATTGATGTTAGTAAACATGCCTATGATGAAGTCTAGTTGATGGTGGACTACCAAGAGAACTCCTCAATGATTAACGGCATTGCATCGGGAAAAAGGTGGTATTGTCTAATTGGCGATGAGCAGTTAACATTAGGCTATTGTAACTTAGGTAACGCTTAATTTGAGTTGCAGTCCACATCATATTGAAACGACGTTGAGTTATGTTAGAGTCGAAAGCCGAAATGTACTGAGTATAATAAAGTGAATGACAAACACTACCAATTGTAATTATAAATAACAAAACAACACTGAAAAGCAGTAAATAATTTTTTATAAATAAAAAAAAACCGCCTTCAAAAATGAACTAAAAAGAAATAAATAATCAGTTACATCCATATCCAATTTACGATTTTTTAATCACCTTTTGAAGTCGGTGCCAACAAAGTAAATAAATTCCTATATTGAAATCATTTAATTTGTATCGATAGTAAGGTTTGTCTAATGGTGTCATCTATACAATAAATAGATTTAGTTTTTGTATGTATGTATTATGTATATATATTAGCAATGTTGGCACTTGGCACCGACTTTGAGAGGTGATTAAAAAATCGTAAATTGGATATGGATGTAACTGATTATAACACTATCCACTTAATTTGACAAACTGTTAGTTTTGCTATTTCGACAATTTTCAAACAGTGTAACCGATCACTGTTACTATTTGTATATTTATGGCAGGAAATATAAATATTTTGGGTCTTCTTAGACTGTACTTATTAAGTCAAAAAGGTAAAATTTGTACTTATGTAGATGGCGATTACAGGAACTAACGATGCAATTCTAAACAACATCACAGGCTGAAAGTTACATTATTTTGGAGTGCTATAGGGCACAAATTACATTTATATTACGTAATTTTCTTTATTAATAATTATCGCTCATGCGATGCCGGGTGGGTCACTAGTAATATATATTTCGATAGAAACAGTGACAAACATTGTATAAACACGTAGAGAGAAGTAGAAACAAACTTGTAACGCCAAGTTTCTGTCTCCGCAAAGTCAATTCGCCGTTCCTTGGGCATGGTTTTCTTCTTTAATAAGATCTCGCAAACACTTTTAGCTTTGTCTACAAATATATATTTAAATTTGAAGCTTTTATGTACCAAATTTCGTGTCTTTGCTATTTACCGTTGAGGAATTATTTCTCTTGGAGCCAAAAATGAGAACAGAAACAGATCATAAATACCAACATAAGCAATGTTTATCGAAACTGGATTAAGATGCAAATTTCAGATCTGTCTATCTGTTTGTCTGTTGGATGTTCTCATTCAGCTTGCAAATTGACTAAAACAAATATTGAAAAAAATAAAAGGCTTGTCTTGGTAGTCCAAACGGTGGTAACTTTAAACTCATACGATTTAACTTTCATAAGATACATTTTCATTTTTAACATAACCATAAAAATGATACTCAGAGTGCAAACAGTAGTGACGTATGGTTCTTTGTTGGAAAAAATATTTCATATTTTTACTAAAGAAATCTATTAAATAAGTCTTCAGCCCTAATATCTTTATGTACAGAAGTTTAATTTTATATATTTGCGATTATACAAGGAGATAAAATCAGTTTCACAATTAAGCAGTTTTATCGCTACCTAGCGATACTTAATGTAGTCTTCTTACAAAGTCGAAATAAAAGTTATTTTAATTATGTTACTATAATACATATTATACTTCAAAATCCATTATCACAATATGTTTAAATATTTATCATAATAAATATAATATTATGTATGGATTTCATCCATATTCAGATTTCACATGGTCTGTCTGATATTATATCACTTATTTTTATTAATGTAATAATGATATAATTTCGTTAGCGAGTTTTAATAAATACAGTGTAAAAACCAAAAGAAGATTATGTTATTATTTACAGCAGTTTAACATTGGATTGAAATGTTGGATTCCAATCCCAATTGCGTTGAAATTGTTTTGCTTTTATTTAGAAAATAGTTTACTTTAAAATCATGAAGTTCCATTTGGTAAAATTTAAACAACAACAATTATTAACCATAATAAAAAATACATTTGATTGTATAAGGATTATGTTGTAATATCTAAACTTGTATTACAAAGTTGTTTGTTTGTACGGGATAATCTTTGCAAATGATGATTTAATTCATAAAAAAATGATTGGTAGAATGTTACATTGTTCTAAAATGTTATAGAATATATTTTTTTTATTAAGGTTTTTTTTTTTTTTATAAATTACAAGACTGTTACTGTGCGAAAATGATACCATCCGTTTCTATATTAAAATTCCGCAGACATTTTTAACTTTGCCGTTTCGTAAATTCAAGCATAAATAAAAAAGCGTGGAGTTAATACCTGTTGACTTTCAAGCAGGATATATTTATTTAAATTATTGTATTTAACTTACATGACTTTTTTTTAAATGTTAAAACAGAGAAACTACTGATTTTCTTGCCGGTTCTCCTCGGTATCAGATCAGTGGAATCTACTTTTCGAACCTGTGGTAGCTTCACTTAATTGTAAAATGATGATTGAAAAGTGCTTGTAAAAGCCTACTTGAATAAAGTTTATTTTGATTTTGGTTTTTGGAATACTTCTTAGAAGTTTTTCTATATTTGATTTCGATTATCATAATGCATATAAATAAAAATAGCTTCAATATCAGCAACAAATAAACGTTTTTATATACGAAGACACTTATACTCCGTATAAATGGATAGGCTCGGTTCTACGTTTAAGTAATGTTGTGGAAGTAATGCCTTCATTATGCTGATATCATGTTATTTATTACAATGCCTCTAAGGTTTTTGGAATTTTGAAGATGGTGTATAAATGTAATCTCGGAGAAGGAAATAATATATTTTATGTGTCAGTAAACATGCATCTCGTTCCTGATTAGAGATTGTTAAATTATAAAATTTATTTTTTTATCTTGCCAATTCATTCCTCTTAAGTCCTTGAAGCTGTTTATTTTATAGATAAGAACAGGTTAGATGCCCAAAAATGCTCGCAATTTAAGATAAGAAATAGTCCCTAAAAGTTGATAACAAACTTATTTTTTTTTATTTTAGAATACCGCTATTGTTGTAAACGATTGTTTAAACTAAACACTCTTTACTTATTAAAAATAAAAATAGATTTTAATTTTGGAATATAATAAAATAAGTTAAAATAATATATGAAACCTACACTACTGATAATTCAATGGATAAAATATGGTTATCTAAATCAATAATTACCTGTTGAAATCTAGCCAAGCGTCACAGTTTTCATATTGTGTAAGTTTAATAAAAAATATTACGTAAGTTTAATGTAAAAATATTATCCGCCAAATCGTATTAAAACAGCGTCATGGGATAGGGTCTAACAGTTACTATCAGTTGCATATTTTTGGCTGTTAATACACACAGTATTCTAAGCAAAAATATCCATCTGTAATAAAACTACTCACATAACATTAATTTGTGTCACTATATTAATGTAAAAATCGATACACATATTAATTATCCGTTTATTGTATATTAATTATCCTTTTTACCGCCCATCCCAGAATCTAGTTTTCTTCTCTCCTGCTCGCTCAAAATCAACCGCCTTTTGTTTTTTCGTTCCAGATAGTACCAGCTCGCCACACCACGCCACGAGAGAAAGCGACGGGAGTCCCACAATACGGTGTCGACAACTGAATCAATAATGAAATTAAAAACTATATAAGTATATTTAAACAATCATGACACATCTTATAGCTCAATTCTTGAGGAAGGCTGTATAAACTTAAGACTATTTAGCATAAATTTTAAAGCTATTTAACATAAATGTTAAAGTAAAACCGTGTAGCGTAAGAAATAAAAAAATACATTAAATATTGTAGAAGTAATTTGATATACAACACTGTAAATTTTTTGAAGAATAATGACATACCTATCTTTATCAATTGAATCGTCACATCACGCAAATACTCCGAGTGCAAAAGTGATACATATATGTTTGCGTAAAATAGCTTATAGGTATCAAAATACGTCGTCACTCGTCACGGTATACAAATCTCACTTTAAACGTGCAAACGTGCCGCTAGTTATTTACCTCAATGTATTTTTACAGAACTGTATGAATGGTTTATTTAAATGGTAGTTTTCTAAAGATAATCGAGGTCTCGGTCTTAAAGTCATGTGTTTGCAAAGTTCAATCTTAACGCCAAATTCAAAGAACACTCAATGTCATCGAGCTAGCTGAATAGTCCACAACCAATATTTATACAAGGTTTTTGGTTTTTTGTACATAGAGAACTTTTGGAACACCATCGGATTCTAATTTTGTTTGACTTTTAAGATATTTTAAGGTCAATTCTTAAACCACTTTGGTAGTCGATTTCAATGATAGATTTCGCTCACTTTGCTTTAGCACAATTTGAAATTTGGACGGTTCCAAAATTATATTTTTACCGATTTACTTGATGGAATATGGCTACTGTTCATGGATATCTGCAGCACGGAGGGTTTTGCAGGGTTTTAATAAAATGTGTTGGCTCTTTTCTTGAACTAACCAAGTTAAATCGTTTCAGATTACAACACAAATACGTAGTTAAAAGCTGGTTCTACGAAGTGGTTGAATCTAAAAAGTATTGCTTTTGATTTCCCCGATATTGCGCGGTTTTAAATGAAAATTCGAGTTTTGACTCGATATCCGAAGGTGAAATTAAAGCCGCGAGTAAAAAGGTTAATCGTCCTGAAATCGAGCCTCTAAACGTTGAATGCAAGTGAATAGAAGCTGTAACTGGGGGATTCCACACATTGTTTTGGTCCACGTGACGCCGAATTTGCGCCCCGTATTGTTTTAGGTGATGATCCGACGTGAAGTGCTATCTCGTCTGGCTTTACACCAAGCTTTTTAGACGCGAATTTGCCTTTGCTTCCCAAATGGCCGGGGAACTAAACCACTCTGGAAATATCGACGTCAAGTGTTCCAATGCTAGCTGTAACAGTCAAGAGAGTGTTCTCAAAAATGTTGGAATAAAACGCATAGTGACTTTTTAGCGGTTAGCGCCGAAATTTGTCAGTTTCAAGTAAGAAAAATGTTTTTCATATGTAAATAAGTTAAAAGACGTTAAGTGATATCCATGAACAATGTAACTTACATTAGTAAAATACTAGCAAGTATAAAAACTTTGAAATTATTGCTATCCATAAAATATTTTACCTCCTAAAGCATTTATTTTATGACGAAGCCAAGAAACTTCAGTAATATGTGAGGTTATAAAATATATTTTTCTAAAACAATAACATTTTAACGATACTAAACATTTAAAATAAATTGTATTCGTTTGTTTGTTCATTCATTCATTTTTTAAGATATATGTAACACTTATGTGGATTTCGAAATGTGAACCATTAATTTACTGCTTATTGTGACTTTGTTATCACCATCGTATTTGCATTGTATAAGGACACCGTAACGTTATAGGTTTTTATTAATTAAAGCAAATTGCTTAGTTTTTATTTTTAATATAAAATGTACTCTTTAAAAAATAAGAAATTCAAGTTTTATTTTAAAGGTTTTTTACTGTTTGTCAATCTCAGGGGACGGTGTATCACGGTAACATGACCGGACAAAGTTCAGACCTAGTGTCTTACTTCCGATTACGTACTTTACGAGGCACGAAAGAATACATACCTTCAATTTTTAACTCCGAGCTACTATTGATGAGTTTTCAACACAAAAATTCAAAGAATTTTATTGAAATAAATAAAGACAGAAGCGACTAAAAATTATTAGCTTTGTACTGGAAAAATAATGATACTAGACACTTAGCATGTTTACTTATAGACAAAGAGTTTTATTGATCCTACCTGATTTTGAAACCAGTACCTTAAATTAACGAGACAGTAAATGTCACAGATAATTTATAAGCTTCGCAGTGGAAAAATAATTGTAGTAGATACTTAGAATGTTTACTAACAGGCAGGCGACGTTGAAGGCAACAAATTGTGGCTACATAACGATGATAATTTATTACCCGTGTCTCCACTCCTATGGTTTTTCAATTACATAGTTGATGATACTTTTACGCTACAGTTTACAACCCGTCTAAATTGCATATTAAAGTGTTTTTAGTCACAATGTTTCAGAATTCATTACGTTTTTAAGAACTGCTATTAAACTTTCTTTTCTAATGAGGACTGAAACGACATTTGACATTGTAGAGCTATACACAGCAATTAGACAAAAAATTTGATTCAATTGGCAGATAGATGCTGGCAAATTTTCATTAGGATGGATTCTGGAGAATATTTTATTGATTTTTACAGCGTTCTTTATTATTCTTTAAATAAATTTCTTTAAATACCTAGCGCAGCTAGTAGAATTGGCTCGTTGAATCAAAATTTTGATCATCAAAACGTGAAACAGTACACTATGGTACCAGCAGTTAAGGTAGTCATTTTTTTTAAATTTTGATTAACTTCATAGTCCAAAATTAAAAAGTAAACGATATAATGTTTTTCTATTTTTTAGTGTCAATTCCTTCACATTTCTCCTTAAAGTAGATTTTCAAAAATTAATTTGGAAATTCTATATTTAAAATTTCAACTTTTAGGGGCAAGCATTGTTGGTTACCAACCACTCATCAGATATTCTACCGTCAACCAGCAGTACCCTTTTAGGAAAGTACCGTCAACCCCAATATTGCTATATTCCGGTTTGCATGAGCCAGTGTAACTAAAGGCACAAGGAATATAACATCTTATTTCCCAAGGTTGGTGGTGCAGTGCTAATAAGAAACGGTTACTATTATCTAAAGCTGAGATGGCCCAGTGGTTGGAACGCGTGCATCTTAACCGATGATTTCGGGTTCAAACCCAGGCAAGCACCACTATATATATATGTGTGCTTAATTTGTGTTTACAATTCATCTCGTGCTCGGCAGTGAAGGAAAACATCGTGAGGAAACCTGCATGTGTCTAATTTCATCAAAAATTCTGCCACAGGTGTATTCCACTAACCCGCAATAACAATTTTCCAAACCATCCCATTAATGGAAGAGGAGGCCTTAGGCCAGCAGTGGGAAATTTACAGGCTGTTACTTTACTATTATCTAAAGTGTTTCGTTGTGTCTCGATTGTTAGTAGAGACAAATTATTTATAAGTATAGAAAATTACTTATAATTTAAGACTGAAAATATTTCTGAAACCTGCCAGTTAATTGGATTTCGAGACTCCAGTTATAATAGTGGAATATTCGACCAATAACAAACTCCGAAAATGTCGTCACAAACTATGTTTTAAACACCTCACGTGGTTAGAATATTTCGAATCAAGCCTCGCCGGCCTTTGGTCTGTTCATTTTTAGTTTCACGTTAATAAAATATAATATAAATTAATGTGATTAAATACTTTACGAACAAAAATTTACGAATTTATTTATACAAATAAGTATAAAATTTTATTCATAATAATATTTAAAGTAATATATATTATGGAACAAAGTATTGATTAAAATGTACATTAATAAATATATGAAAGATTTCAAGTAATTACCGTTAAAAAATATTATTGGAATATTTAATTAAATTTCACATAGAATTATTTACTCTTCTGTCTGAATGCACACCCACGATCGTAAATTAGAATTTGAACTTCGATAAGATGTATTTTATTACACGTAAAAATTCATGTATTAAAAACAATGTAATAATTACATTTCTTTTTATTAAAAGAATAATAATATTCCTATATTCAACTCATCAAACTTTGGACAGTTCTGAGAAGGTTCTGCGGGATCTACGACCTTATCATCTAGCTACGAGATTATCTCCCGATTCGCTTCTCGTATCTATAATAATATCATAAATGTGGATGTAGCTCTGTCTGTCTTTCTGTCGGTCTTTCACGACTAAACTTCTAAACCGAATTTGATGAAATTTGTTGTGAAGCAAGCTTGAAATTCAAGGAAGGACATAGGCTACTTTATAAGCTAACTAATGTGTCAACTAACCCTATAAAACGCGAGTGAAGCTGCGTGAAGAGTCGAGATGGCCCAGTGGTTAGAACGCGTGCATCTTAACCGATGATTGCGGGTTCAAACCCAGGCAAGCGCCGCTGATTCATGTGCTCAATTTGTCTTTATAATTCGTCTCGTGCTCGGCGGTGAAGAAAAACATCGTGAGGAAACCTGCATGTGACAAATTTCATAGAAGTTCTGCCAGTTATAATAGTGGAATATTCAAAATTGTGACAAATTTCATAAAAGTTCTGCCACATGTGTATTCCACCAACCCGCATTGGAAAAGCGTGGTGGAATATGTTTCAAACCTTCTCCTCAAAGGGAGAGGAGGCCTTTAGCCCAGCAGTGGGAATTTACAGGCTGTTGTTGTTGTTGTTGAAGCTGCGTGCGACAACTAATCATCTATAAAAGCTTTATGACCTAGTTTTTGTTACATTTAATCTGCAACATTTAATCCAATCCTATCGTTCACATACTATAATCTTATATATAATATTATTCTTAAATTCTCTCTTTGAATGTTGCAAACTATAAGAGACCAGGACTTAACTTAAATTGTTATTTAACGAGATATTTACATATTATTTGCTCTATTAAGTATTTTAATAACGTTCCCCATGACGCCATACCCGCTTATATTAAGCTTGCAAACCGTTTGAGTTATGAAGTTATTGTCGTCGTTCAAGGCATAATAATTATAACGCAAGATTATAATGTACAATCTATATTAATATTATTATTTAATGTTATAAATGTGAAAGTAACTCTGTCTGTCTCTCTGATGCCCTTTCACGATCAAATCTCTGAACTGAATTATATGAAATTTGGTATGAAGCAAAATTGAACTGCAAGAAAGACATAGGCTACTTTTTTGGCTGACATATGACAACTAACACCCTAAAACGCAGACGAAGCTGCGGGCGACTACTTGTTTTTTAATAAATTACTTCGAACTGTGTCTCTTTATTTATGATTTTATGATATTTTTCTGAAATTTTTCTTCAAATAATTCTGTACTTAGAACACTTGACTGTTTTTAGCATAAGCCTGTGGTTTCACGCCTACGCAACCACTAAGTTTTTATGTGTTTATAATAAAATTCGTGTTTGACAGCGTAGAAAAAACATGAGAAAACCTGCACATTGTGAATGTTAATTTGCCATACACATATAAACATATATGAACAATACGTATTAGAGTAGATTTTATTCTGTTTTTCTCTCTTGAAGCGGAAAAGACTTGGGATTCAACAGCGCCAACGGTAAACATTTAGTTTCTTTAAGAGGTGTCATGGGACCGCTTGAGTATTCGTTACCGAAACACCTTTGTACGGTCAGCATTAATTTCACGTTTAAGTGGGCCGAACCGCATCTACTGATGCTGGGCTTCTGATGAGTATCATATCGTCTTCTGTCGTCCTCCATCCTCCATCCGATCTGAAATTTAGGGCTCATTGAGTTTGAACCCCAATTCTCCTCACTTTAACTGACCCAGTAGCGCTTGTGACAATTATCATCACGGTAACCTCGAATTTCTCTCATGGTTATAAGGTCATAAGCCATAGGCCCATAATCGGGCGTTTATACCTAACATTCGCGTCGGATGATTATGCTGCGTCAAATGTGTGTGTGATAATGCTTATCACTGATAGCGAAGCAATAACAAACAAAAACAGGAAAATAAATGTATAAAATACCTATCCCGAAACCACAGAAATCGTTTAAGGAAACGAAGTTTATATTTAAATACAGAATGTCGCGACAGAAAAACCAATAAAGTTAGCGAAGAAAGATAATCGTAAAGAAATGTCAAAAAAACATTGGTAGTAATATAATGCGACCTATTGTTTTTTATAATGCATGGAACAGCTTTAGTACAACTATGTTATTTGATTCTGAACGAAATCATCTAGTCTATCAATTTTTGGAAGCATCCTCATTTCTGTATAGATTTATGACCTCATTGTTCTAATAAAACTCAATTCGATGGAACCAATGAAAAAATATGCAATCAATTTTTTTGATAAGATGAGAATTTTTTATAAATTAATTGTGTTTTATGAGAACTATGACCTCATAAATTTCTCTTCAGATATTACGCATCTAAGAATTGAGAGACATTGATATTTAATGTATAGTTATTAATGAAAGGCAGAGATGGCCAGTGGTTAGAACCCTGGCAAGTACCACTGAATATTCATGTGCTTAATTTGTGTTTATAAATCATCTCGTGCTCGATGGTGAAGGAAAACATCGTGAGGAAACCTACATGTGTCAAATTTCATAGAAATTCTGCATGTATATTCTACCAACCCGCATTGGAACAGCGTGGTGAAATATGTTCCAAACCTTTTCTTAAAAGGGCTCTTAGCCTTAGCCCAGTAGTTGGAGATTTACAGGCTGTTGTTGTTGTTGTTGTTGTTATGTAAAATCAATAAATTTACTAAGATTTAACCCTTCGGGTGCCTGGTGGGTCTGACAGACCCGTCACTTCAAAAAATCAACGATAACTTTTAAATTTTTGTAGCAAACCCGCTGCACTCCCGAGTAGCTTCGCGATATAAACTAACGGCTATTTTGATTACTCTCCCGCTGTCCACAACGTACATCCATCCGAACAACACGCATTTTGTGTGCGCTCGGGTCTCAGGGACCCGACCAGGCACGCGGCGTAACTTTTAATCTTTAAGCTATTATTCTTGTTTTGTCTCTTTTATTTATATTGGGTGGTAAATTATTTATGGAAAAAATATTGATGCAGTTATAATGACTGGGCGATTAATAAATGATGAAATTCGCCAAGCTTTAGAGAGAAATTTTGAAGAAAATGAAGATCAGGATGTAGTTTTTGATGAAAGTGAAGATGAGTCAGATACATAATTCTGATGTTGACAAGGAAGAAGTAAGAGTCTATAACGAACCAAATAACAGGAATAATATATATACAACCATCAAAAGTGATTTATATGTCCCAGCCATTAAGTAATTTTGGTCACAGATCAATATATAAAGGCCTTGGTTATTGTTTCTGGATTCTCAACACTACTGGCATAAACGCAAAAATTATTCATATGTTAAACAATTCAGATACTAGAAGGAACTTTATAAAAAAAATGGGCATACTGCTCTACATCAGACTGAACGACGTAATAGTTGTAAGATGCAAAATCTTATCTTACTTTACGTAAGAGAATCAGCTCTCATTTAGGGGAACCCTCAGAGCCACCACCCAAAAAACATAACGCTGGTACGAAAAAGCGTTGTTATGTATGTCCTAACCAAAAAGATCACAAGTCTAAATACATCTATGTGTCTTGCAAAAATCATATTTGCTTGGAACACGCAATTTTTGATTGTGAAAATTGTCACATAAATACAGATTAGTTACAAGCAATACCTTTGTTTCTTTTATATCAAAATAGTTGATTAATTAGTGCCTTAAATTAATGTAAAGTTTGAGTGCTGACCTCAATTAAAAAAAAAATATTGTCGATTTAAACATAAGTGTTTATTTTTATTACGTAAAATTAGAGACTTTTTAATTTTTTTAATATAACTTTGTAGAAGAACTTTAGTTTAATTTTATTTTTCATTCATATAGCTAAACAGCTCTAAAATAAATATAAACATATTATTTGGCATTCTGACTAATAAAATAAGCAAAAACGAGCATTTTGTTACCGGGTCCCACAGACCCACCAGGCACGCCATGTAAGTTTTACCCACCAGGCACCCGAAGGGTTAAATTGTTTCTAGTAGCATTACATAACAGAAACGTTCACAAAAGCACCAACAACAATTGTTCAAAGTTTTAACTCAATCGACTAAACGATGCATGAACGCATATACGAACAAAAAGCATTAATTATTATATATTAGATTTATTACTTCTACGAAGTATGTTTGTTTATAACTGAAGTTATTTACCATAGTAAAGTTCAAGTTAATTACATGGAAAGAGAAGTTAAATTTTATTGAATTCCATTACTCAATTTCGTCTATCATTGTGAGCGGTAATTAACAAAGTCATTAGGCAGATATTGCGGATACCGAACGAAATTCGGTATAGGTATATCCCTAAAATAAAATTTTACAACGCAATCCCTTTGTTTTTAACTTCATTTTTATTAATGTTGTGGGAATATTTGCCATACAAAGTAATTATTTTTTCTGAAATCGGATGGAAAGTGAGTAAAGAGGTTTTGATCTCTTTACTTTATTGGTCTCTTGGATCTGTATGGGTGGAGTGTTTAATTTGGAACTCAAAATAGAAGACTCCATCTACAAGTACTCTTAGATCCAAAAGACTGTAATTACACAAGGCCAACACAGAATTGGTGAAAATTGTCTGATGAGTGTGAGACGCTCATACAAATATTTTTCAAAAAAAAAATTAGTTACTAAAGCCAGTAATCTTAAAATTTAATAAACAAAAATAAGTCTAAAGTTTTGATTTTCTATATTCGACAACTACAAGAATGGGACAATTAGCTGAATCTGTCATAAATTACTGGTGTCGTACGCATAGTAATCTGCCTCAGAAAACACAGAGTGGTTGGTTCTGTGCCGTATATTCTGTGTGTGTCGTATTGGAATCACCGGCTCATCGAATCATGACAGTGTGAGAGTAGAGAATATACTTGTGATCTCGCCGACACTTGTGTAAAATAAGATGTCCTGAGTATTTGCCCAGTCTTCCATGAGATTAGCTACGTTGACCGAATTTAGTCTCTACGACATCATCATCATGGATGGTGATGAGGCCTTAGGTGGACCACGTTTCTGGAGAAACCTAGTTTTTTTAATAAAGATATGAGTGTTCGTGACAATCTGTCTAATAAATGGAAGTGGCCTGAATTGCAACTTAGTGCATATCAAGTGGGGTACAATGAGCTAATGTCTGCGACATCCAGTTCGATTTAATGCAACATCAGCCGCGATGGCGTAGACACGTTTAACGATGCTCGACGAGAAGCAAGACGTGTCTGATTTTCAGCACTCAAAGATAAAATCAAAATAAGAGGCCTTCCATATCAAACTTCTGAAAGATACAAATTATGGATATAAATAGAGTAAGCATATAACCACGATAGGATAATAATCATATTTTGGTAAGGAAATGTTACAGCTAAGGACAATATCGGTATTTCTTTACTACATTAAATATGAGATAACATCACATACATTACTCTAATCCCAATGTAAGTAGCTGAAGCACTTGTGTTATGGAAATCAGAAGTAACGACGGTACCACAAACACCCAGACCCAAGACAACATAGAAAGCTAATGGTAATCTACATCGACTCGGCCGGGAATCGAACCCGGGACCTCAGAGTGGCGTACCTATGAAAACCGGTGTACACACCACTCGACCATGGAGGTCGTCAAAAAATGTTTTTGTTATCTGAGCTCAGTTTTTTCACCCGTTTTTCTTAGGTCAGGGTATTTTATTGTTAGAATCGGTGGTAATGTATCATTTCACAATTAATAAGTATTATATTTTTGAATTGGTCTATCAAATGTCATAACTCTTATTAATCAAGTTTTAATCAAAATTGAGATATACTTTATTTGAGAAGATATTCTTTGAAGTTCCTCCATCCATTTCTATTCGAAAAATTCATCTGCTATTGTCTACGAATATCCTTCTCCTGGATAGATATGTACGTAATATAGATATGTAGGAGAAAAACGCTGAATAAAAATTTATAAAGAATTTGTACGAACGATAAAAGAGAACGAAACAAAAAAAAACACAAAACAATACGTATTTTTTTAAACCAAATAGTTAAATTTGTTTTAAAAATAAAGCTTTGATGTTCTTTTGTTAAGACAAAAAAATTATTTTGCATGTCACTGTATATATGAACTGTGTTACATCAGACATTGTGCGTTTATACGAGCTAATATCAAGAACTTAAAATCAATCGTGATTTATTCTTAACATTAGATATTTTATTGAGAAGTATGCTGAATAACTTACACTAGGACCGTAAGGATTACAGCCATGACAATAAAATTAGCCAATGTGGAGAATTGTATGAAACATGTACGAGCAAAATTGTTTAAAGAAAACGCACAACAAAGCTGTTAATATAGAATATTTAAACAAAAGGATCATTTGCAATTTGAATAAAGACTTAAGATTTAAAAATATTTGTATTAAAGTCGTCTAAAGATAGTAGAAATAATAATAAAAGTAAACTGCAGGAAAATGGAGATACTAATTTCTTTCGCAGCATCTAAATATAAAATAATTCAAATTTATTCTTACTGGAATGTATATCTGGTGGAATTTAAAGCCGACGGGATAAGCTTTGAATATTCATTCAAATAAACATCGCTAGGAATAATAAAAATCTGTGTGTTTTATATCTATGATTCTGTCTTAACTTATGACGAGGAAAAAAAACTTTATTCTCGATGCAGACTATAATGCAATGAAAAAACACCGCCAAATGAAATGGTTATTCAGTTTTCCTTTCGTGTCTTTTATTGGTGTTGCCTGAGTGAAATATTTGATTGATAATTGTTTTATTGTATAGGACACTGTTTTATGTCTTAGTTTCGATGAACCAAAAGTACTCATCACAAATATATAGTATATATTAAACTCTATACTGATTTTTTTTAATAATATACAATTTAACAATTTTTGGTTATGATCAGTTCGGTCCTGTACTTTATATTAGCGAACTTAAAAGATGAATAAGTGGTGTTTAAGGAAATGATCTTGTAATGCTGGGTGTTGATATATTTTCGTCATTAATTTGTCATATATATACAAAATCTCGGCTTTGTACAAGTCATTTTAAATTTTATTTTATTTTTTTCAATTTAGAAACTATTGTTCGATAGCATTTTACCTCTATGCATCCACATGTACTTTTATGCCCAAGATTCATGCATATGAATCTTGGACTCATGCATATGAATCTTGGACAGTGTAATTTAATTAGGATAAAAATAATGCAAAGACGTATGTAGTAGTAAAGTCAGTCATTTTTTGCGGGTTATAATATTCGTTCTAGACATTAATAGTTCAAGCAACATTTCATTGTTGCGATTTGCTGGATAAATAGGGAACTGTATTTATCGCGATTAGAGAGATGACGTGAGTTTTTGTACATTCCTTTACAATATAATACGTACAAAGTTGAATTACTAACCATTTGAAATTGTGACAAATGTCACCACAAAAATAACATAAGAATTGTACGTATGTACTTCTGCTGTATTGGTTTCACTCTATAAAGTGAAACGAGACTAGAAATTTCCTGGCTTCCCTCTTCATATTAAAGCGACTCGGATTATTATCGACTGAATCAATGAGACTACATAGAAGAAAGTCTTAATGTCAGATGGTAACGACGTCTGCATTCAAATGCTATTAGAAATTATCAAGAAAATAATATGATGCCTTCAAAGTATCACCATTAAATGTTCATGTGCATAATTTGTGTTTTAAATTAATCTCGTGTTCAATGGTGTTGAAAATATCGTATGAAAAGCTGCATGTATTGGATAATAATATTCAACATGTGTTTCCAATAACTCAATCTGTAGTAGAATAGTGGAATAAGCTTCAAATTTCCTCTTAAATTTACAAGAAACCTTGGTCTCGATGTGGAATATGCACTGGAGTTTATTTTACATATAAATTCCACTGATACACCAGATTTTGTAAATGAGGATAAATTCGAACACTTTTTTTTTGATGCTTCGTTTGTCCAAGAGAATATTCACAGGTGTATTATTTGTTTCAATGAACTGTACGAAAATTACAAAACTACATGGCTGTGTCCAACTTGTGCTAGACCTAAAAGAGACAACACAAACACACCTATTAGAACCTCGCTTACTACTTCAGAGGATCATGACAGCCAGACTTGCAATGTTACTCTTCGCATCAAAGATAATGAAAGGAAGGTTATTGAAAAAATAACATCCGACCTACCACTACATGAAGTCCGGTATATTGTCAGAGAAGAAATGAAAAGTTTGCTAGACGTTTTCAAAAAAAGCATACTGGATGAATTCACCACAAAAACGAACGAAGTTCTTGCGTCTATAAATTTCCTGGAAGATCAATATGAAAACATCAAGAAAGATTTATCCGCTAGAAATGAAGTAATTAAAACCCTACAGTTAGAAAATAAAACACTACACTCCAAAGTGTATGACTTACAGACTAGACTCACTTTAGTTGAAAATCAATCCCGAGCCAGCAACCTAGAAATCCAATGCATTCCTGAGCACCGATCTGAAAATATCACCTCTACAGTGAAACAATTGGCCGCTAATGTAAAGTACAACTTATCAGATACTGACATACAGAGCTGCAGTAGAATAATGAAAATCAACAAGGAGAGCCCCCGACCACGTTCTGTACTAGTCAAATTTAGTAGTCCAAGAGTACGGGACAATTTTCTAGCGGCAACTATAGCCTTTAACAAACAAGCGAAATGTAAGGAGGACAAATTAAATACCAGCCACTTAGGCATCGGAGGAAACAAACAACCTATATATGTTACCGAACATCTCCCACCGGCTACAAAGGCACTACACGCAGAGGCACGCATTAAAGCTAAGGAACTCAAATATGAATTCGTCTGGATTAAGAACGGTCGAGTTTTTATGCGGAAGTCAAAGTCGTCTGACTACAAAATTATAAAAAGTTCAGAATCTCTCTTAAATTTATCGTAACTAAATTTTATTAATAGACATGTTGTGGTACATTAATTGAAAAATTCGATTCAATAACCTGTTATTATCAAAATGTCCGAGGACTTCGTTTAAGCTTAACTGAAGTACGAAAAGAAGTCCTTAACTCGACTTATGATATCATTGTACTAACGGAAACTTGGCTCAATGATAGTATACACGATGCTGAGATCTTCGATGACAGATATTATATATATAGACGTGATCGCGAAACGTCCTCCATTTCTAACAATAAGAAAATTGGTGGTGGAGTTTTGATAGCGGTAAAAAAGGATGGCTTTAGTTCACGCAGACAACTTGGATGGGAGAGTCAATGCGAAGACTTATGGGTCACAATAGAACTCGATTCTGAGGTCATAACAAAACATTTACATATCTGCGCAGTATACATTCCCCCACCAGTTACTCACAACACATTAGACGTTTTTATTAACAATGCAACTAAAACAATAAATGATAACAACTTGGATGTTCCAAATAATTCGATTATATTACTTGGTGACTTTAACATGAGTTCTATATCATGGGAAATCCAACCTAATGTTCAGTACACATCCCCAAGGAACCACACAAATTGTCTCCTTAAAAGTTGCCTAATAGATTTCTTTGCCTTACACGACCTAAACCAATATAATCATATTAAAAACAGAAGTGGAAAAATTTTTAGACTTAATTCTATCTAACATAACCATGAACATTAGTGAAAGTCAATTTCCCATACGCAATGTAGATACTTTGCACCCACCATTAGAAATTGTCTTAAAAATAATGCCCACAAATATTCCTCTTAAAACCAAGCCTAAAACTTCACACAATTATAAAAAAGCTGACTACGATTCTATTAGAACGTATCTTGATAATATTGATTGGTTTCAAACTTTAGGTACACTAGATAATGTTAATTCAATGATATCTAAGTTTTACGAAATTCTGCAAGTAGCGATTGATAAGTTCGTCCCGAAGTCCTGCAAAAGAACAAAATGTTATCCTATCTGGTTTACTCCTACAGTCATCAAACTAATAAAACAAAAATATAAATATCACCACAAAGTTAAATTATATAACAATCCACTTGACAAAATTGAATTTGCACACCTGCGGAAAGACTGTGACAAACTTATTAAAAAATGTTACTATGATTACATTTTACATATTGAAGAAGCTATTGGGCAACATCCGAAATATTTTTGGACACATCTGAAAAATATGCGACGTAAGGGTTCGAATTACCCCAATAAAATGACTTTGAATAATCATGAGACATGCAATAGGCAAGAAATATGCGACTTATTTGCTAATCATTTTTCATCGGTATTTAATAATAATACTTCAAACAATAACTTTGATTTACCGTCAGTGAACATATCCAAAACTTATATAGGCAACATTCAATTATCCAAAGGAGACATTGAGAAACGACTAAAAAGACTTGACATATCGAAGGCTGCTGGTCCAGACAATATTCCGCCTTTATTTATACGTAAGTGCGCAACCTCATTGTCTGTTCCGTTATCCTTAATATACAATAATTCCCTGAATTCAGGTATTTTCCCCGAAAAGTGGAAAGAGGCGCGTATAGTGCCAATTTACAAAAGTGAAAGTCGTCAGAATATTGTAAATTATAGACCTATCTCCATTTTATGTACTATGTCAAAGGTCTTTGAGAGTTTAGTGTATGAACTAAGCTTTAAGCTACTAGGAAGACGTATCAATGGGCAACAGCATGGCTTCTTGTCAGGTAGATCTACTGCCACAAACCTCTTTTCATATGTCACTGAACTAATTGGCAATGTCGATAATCGACTGCAAGTCGATGCTATATACACAGACTTCTCTAAGGCCTTTGACAAAGTAAACCACACATTACTTGTTAGCAAACTAAGGGAATTTGGACTAAATGAGACAATTTTAAAATGGTGCTCATCCTACCTACAAAGTAGATCCTCTACTGTGGTGATAGATGGATATTCTTCTCAGCCATACATTGCCAAGTCTGGTGTTCCGCAGGGCTCAGTCTTAGGACCAGCTTTTTTCAACATCTTTATAAACGATATTGTTTCGATATTTCAGCACTCAAAAGTCTACCTATTCGCAGATGATCTTAAAATTATTAAAACAATTACAAACAATTTTGACGTCGCACTTTTACAGGAAGATCTGAACAGGTTGATACAATGGTGTAACCATAACCAGATGACACTGAATCCCAAGAAATGCTTTTCAATCAGATTTACAAGAAAACAAAATTACGTTCAGAGCCAATATTACATCGAGACAGAAAAACTGACGGTAGTTCGAGCGATGCGTGATTTAGGCGTCGTACTGGACAGCGAGTTAAGATTTACCAGCCACATTGATAATATTATTACCACAGCAACAAAGACATTAGGTTTTGTATTGAGGAATTCAAAAGAGTTCAGGCAGCCCTCTACTACCATTAAACTTTACAGTAGTCTAGTGAGAAGTAAACTGGAATATTGCAGCCAAATTTGGAATCCTCACTACAAAATTCATAGTGATAGAATCGAAAGGGTACAAAAACAACTATTGCGTCATCTTGCGTATCGCTCGAACTGCAATCTAACCGATAATTCTTATGAAGGAAGACTTGAACGATTCAACATTACTTCATTACAGTCGCGCAGAATAATGTCAGATCTATTATTCCTACACAAAATATTGAACAACAATATTGATTGTCCAGCTATATTGCAATTACTTAATTTCAATGTTCCCTTAAGATTACCCAGAAAACCGAGTGCCTTATTTCATGTACCGCTATACAAATCTAACTTAGGAAAATATTCTCCACCAGCTAGACTAGCACGCACATATAACGATCTCTCCTCGAAGATCTCTAACCTAGATATTACTTGTAATAATTTGGCTATTTTTAAATCAAATTTGTTGAGTTTCTTAAAAAACAATATAAATTATTGAAACTAAAATTATTAATTATTGTTATTAACTCAAAATTAACTTAAAAAATGTTTATTTAATTTATTTTACATTTAATGTGTTCATTTAAATGATTACAACTGATATTGTTATAAAACTGTTAAATAATTCAATTTCATAATTTTTATTAATTAAAAAATTTAATTATATAATTGATCCAAAGAAACAATCTTGTGATAATTACTAATGTTCAATATATTTAGTGCATGCTGTGATTACCTATAAAAAGAAATACAATTATCAAGTGTGTTCAATTGTTAACTATATAAAATTTGTAATACTATTGTCATTTCTGTTGGTGATCCTAAAAAAAAAAAAAAAATAAATAAATAAATAAATAAATAAATATTCAATGAGAGTGAAAGGATAGCGTGATAGCTACAAAGCATTGTGAGGACACTCCAAAGTCAATACATTCACACCGCAACAGATATATGCCCAGAACCAACATTTGTCACACGTCGGAACGAATTTTGAGCGCGAAATTTGAAAGTGGTATTTTGACAATTGCATCAGACATTGTATTATTTATTGAACATGTTTTTCTATAAATAGACTTATATAATGCTGAAATTACTATAATTTTTGGCGGTGTATTATCGATAGTATAATAATTACAAATAATAAATAAACTGCTGGGTTTTGATCTAGATACCCAATGAATGTTTGTAATTCATCTCGCGCTGAGCATAGATAGAATTTCTTTCAGAAATATAATCGCACTTGTGTCAGATACAATTCTGGAATGTGTTAAGTATTTTCCCACAGGGTTGTGGAGTTTCAAATATTGTCCTCAACGCGAAGACACCAGTACTGGAACATTAGTAGTTGTTACAATTAAAGTTTAATGAGTTTCATTGGCAGCAACTGTTCACAGTTCAGAATATGAATGAAATGGAGACTTTAGTAAAAGATTATATTATTATTTATACAAGTTTGACAATAGTACTGGATTTCTGTTTATTCCTAATATTTTTTGCTTTTTTTATTTTGTTGTTAATACTACTCTTTACAGATAAGATGCATGTCTTGAGGTTTTGAGTCTATAAAATAAAATTAACGATTTACGCAAATCGGCAGGCAGGAGCTGGATGCGAGTAGCCGGTGAAAGACCACAGTGGCGTGCACTTGGAGAGGCTTATGTCCAGCAGTGGACGGATACGGGCTGATGATGATGATGATGATGATGATGATGATGAAAACAATATTGCAGTTTACTATCAAAGAAATCCAGTGGCAGCATCAGTTTTGAATTTGGAAGGGCTTTTGCTCACTCGCCTTAGAAATCACGCAATACCTTTGGTTTTCCAAAGGTATTGCGTGATTTCTAAGGAAATCTATGAAACCTTTTCGGGTAGGATTGCAACAAGTTTTAACTTTATGTAGGTATACAATGTAATAGTCTCTTACTTTAATGACATAAAAACGTATTTTTATAACTATAAACTAATATAAGGAACGAAAATATAATTTTCTATCCTGAAAATAGATTTGATTTATTTATAAAATTATATGATTTATAAGTTACCGGCTCGTACGTAACGAAGTAGTGTTTGCATTATCCAAGAATTCGTGTGCAGAGCGACTATTTTTGTAATAAAAGGCTCTCTTGAGGGCAATGTGCAAAGTACACAGACTCGATCGGTACAAAACAAAGGGTTAAGCGTATGGATATATCTATTTTTAAACGCACTAATCATAAGTTTAAAGTGCTTTCTCTTTAATTTTGTTCAAAGAGAACAATATTATTAATATTGATATTGTATTTATTAGATACTGAATGCTTAGCGTTGTTAGTAAGGCTGTCAATATCTTCTTACTTATGCAACTTTACACCTTATGTTATATGGCGGATGAGTCGCCCGCGCCTTCGCTCGCTTTTTTGGATGTTGGTTGTCATGTGTTAGGCAATAAGTAGCCTCCTTTTTTGAAGTTAATGTTGGCTCCAAACCAAATTTCATGAAATTCGGTTCAGCGGTTTTTTCGTGAAAGAACAACAGACAGACAGAGTTACTTTTACATTCATAATATAAATACAGATTTTTGCATCTAAATGAAACGCGAAAATACAGGGTTGTATACTGATTTTTTTTATGCTATGGGTTGGTGGATGAGCATATGGGCCACCTGATGGTACGTGGTCATCACCGCCAATAGACAATGGGGCTGTAAGAAACATTAGGTAACCGTTCTTTTCATCGCCAATGCGCTACCAACTTTGGGAACTAAGATTATAAAATCTTATGTCCCTCGTGCCTGTAATTACACTTACTCACCCTTCAAACCAGAACACAACAATACCAAGTACTGTTGTTTGGCGGTAGAATATTTGATGAGTGGGACTCAGACGGGCTTGCATAAAGCCCTACCACCGAGCAACTGTACCATTGATAAGTTCAGGTCTGTATATAAAGCTTCTTCTTTATATCCGCTTGCTCTTATGCAATTGTGCTGTAACTAAAAGGCTTGCTGTGGCAAACACAACAGTCAACACTTTGCGTTAGTTTGACACTCCCTCTCGCCATACTTTTGCATATTTAAATGCCTTAAGTTTCGAAATCGGGGTTAACAGGCGATAACAGAAGTCCGCGATCGAACTTTACTTCGAAATTTTTATTTATAAATATTTTGTTTTCAGTTATGTTAAGTGCTTTAGTCGAAAGTATAGTTTTATTTGTGCTCGGTGTTGAAGAATAATAACATAATAAAATAAACATATGTTAGACGAAAATTTGCTTTAAGTTTATCCACCAATCTGTCAAAAAATGAATATATTAATAGGTATATGCTCTTAACCTTATCAAGCGAAAAAGACACCTTAGCCAGCTATGGTATATTGAGTAAAGAAGTAACCAGTAGTAACACACAAGTTACCTTCGTACTTGATATATATCGTTACTTGAGGATGAAATTTCTGTAATTTTAACTCACAACACCAAATTGTTATAAGTGTTTGGGAATTAGCTATTGTTAGTAAAAGTACATAAATTTGAAATATTAAATAAATAATCGCTTAGTGAAGAAGTAAGGTAAGTACATTTTTTATAGAAGAATTCTATCCATACAAGTAAAAACCAAGCAATTAATAATCCCTGCAAAAATTGAATATATGTAACGTTAAATGGGATAGTTAATTAAAATAATTAAAAGAGCCCAGAGTTCAAATACAGATTTGAACTTAATATTAAACTTTGTCGTCTATTCGAAAATGTTGGTAAATTTTAGTTCAATGAAATTCGTGAAAATAAGGTGAGTCTCCGAAGCAAGATAAATTTCATTCAGCACAGACCAGGAGCTGAGCAGTGAAACAATTGTTATTGTGAAAACTTGCCGCTTTGCATCGGTTCAACTAGTTTGTTGGTCTGTCTAGTTTCTATATTGTGAGATATTTCATTTCGTAACGGAATTTTAAATTGATTCTATATTTAAAATTACATTTATAGTTAACATGTATTGAACGATGTTTTATATTATTGGCTAGCTGTACGCACCTTGTACGCGTTTAATTTAACAAAAAAAAAAAAAAAAGTAGCCTACTACTTATTATATCAGTTATCTGCCAGTGAAAGTCCCGTCAAAATCAGTCCAGCCGTTCCAGAGATAACCCGAAACAAATAGACAGACAAACAAAAATTGTAAAAAAATGTTATTTTGGTATAATTATGTACCGTGTACACAAATATATGAATTGAGAAAAAAGGGCTATTTTAATATTACAAACAGACACTCCAATTTTATTATATGTATAGATAAGATTAACTTGTTTATAAGGCTGTGGAGCATGAACATTGATCGAAGTATTTACAATTGCGTCATATTTACTTTCCGTATCTCCTGAGTTATGTAATTTTGTCCACAGACTTCTATATTAAATTTAATTACGATCGGTTCACTGGTTTCATCGTGATGAGGCGACAAACAAACATATTTACACTCGCATTTATTATAAAAGTCTGATAATATTTTTGATAAACAAAACCAGCACGCTTTGGAAAAAATTCTGAATCGTGTTTTTTTCAAAACTCATGCTGAATTAAAATGACATATAAAAAGGTATGTATATTTCTTATGTTTAGGGAAACGTTTTTTGTACATTTTATGGAACGTAATATAAAATTATTTTCGTGTACCAAACATAATCTGTTATCTTAATTAAGAAAATAAATTGAGCGACTTTCAAAAATAAAAAACCGTTACATTAAATTAAAACAAAAATGAAACCAAATGTGTCCAAAAACTAAGAAGATTCTTCACAATTAATACAAATCAACGTGACTTTAAAAATGAATAGAAATAGCTGAAGTTTTAGCTAATTCGCAAACTTAAGCCGTTTCAGCTGATCCTTGCATAAAAATATAAACCAAAGCACCAATATAACTTGAAAGGTAAAAAACCTGAACCTTAAAAAAGTGTCTTCACAACAAGGATAATTCACGGCTGTTCCCGCCTAAGATTTTAATTTAACTTGGTCCATTCTTCTTAATTTGTTAGTTGAGTTTAAAGGGCAAAGTTTTGACCATCAACCGGCATCTGTACAGGCTCACTAAATAATTGTTAAGTTTCTGTGATTAACGGCCAACGAAGTCTTTCAACTAGATTTGGTTACTCATTATTAGTAGCTACACTTTTATTACTTTTTTATTTGTTTGACGATCATAAATAAATTCACAAATGCACACCTATATTGCCTAGGTCTTCGTAAAGAGGTATACAAGAAACTTGAAATGAAACCTCCATGATATCAAAATCTAATTCCTTTATTCAATAAGGAAGTATTACAGTTTCTTTCATTATACCGGTTTAGCAGGTAATAGCCAGACCTGAGAAGAACCGGTGAAAGAATCTCAGCGAGTTATCATCAGTGCAATTTATTTGTTTACGTCATATAAATAAACTTTAAGTTTTACTTGCTTTTTATACTTTCTGTTTTTTTATATCTCTATATTAATTTTAAGTGGAATCTTAATTGATTTATGGTTTTTATATGTTTTTTTCACTATTAATTGTGATTATAATTGATTGTTTCCCAAGTAAAAAAAATAAATATTACAGTCTTCAGATAAGCTTGGATTTATGATCACTTTAGATAAATTGATTTATTTCCCGGTGTCCAACGCTAAACAAAATACAAGTTCAACGTAAACAAATATCAATTTGTGATGTTATATGAAGCAATTTTAAACGTAACATAAATGATAAAATAACTTTAGTTCGTAAAATAAATTACAAATTGCGAGTTGAATTATTCATAGTTTTTAAGTTTGCTTGATGCATATATACATTTAACTTCTCAAATATTTTCCTACGCAAATGTTTGACGAGTGCAGTTGGTCCGATTGTAAACCAATATAAATATAAATAAAATCGTCCAGTGAAGTTAAAATTTGTCAATAGATTAAAAAATCATGATGTGATTGTTTTATCTCTTACTGTCAGAGCAGTTAAATAATTTCGATATTTGCAATAAATGCGATACATACAATCAAATATATAGTTTATCAGAGGTAGGTAGTTATTCTACCGCCAAATAACAGTACTCATTATTGTTGTGTTCCGGTTTGAAGGGTGAGTGAGCCAGTGTAACTACAGGCACAAGGGACATAACATCTTAGTGCCCAAGGTTGGTGGAACATTGACGATGTAAGGAATAATTAATATTTTTTACAGCGTCATTGTCTATGGGTGATGGTGACCACTTACCATCAGGTGGCCCATGTGCTCGTCCGCCAACCTATACCATAAAAAAATTATAAGACAGAGCATCCGTAACTTATTGTTGGCCCTACTAGTTACCCTAATTTAAAATTTTAATGAACTGTAATTCTGCGTTTCAACAATTTGCTGAATTATATTTATGTATTACGTTATTTACATTCTTTAAGAATTAGAAAGGCAGACTAACATCACTTCTCACGTCCCTAGCGTCGCCAATCGCCGGTAAAATTCCGCAAACATTTTTAACTTTGCCGTTTCGTAAATTCAAATAGTTTGTAAAAAATACATTGGTAAAAAAGACATATTATTCGATACAAGATTTTGTAGATGATCAAAAAGCGTGGAATTAATACCCGTTGACTTCCAGGCAGGATACATTACATACATATATAATTGTATATAACTAATATGGCTGTATTTTGAAAATGTTGAAAAAGAGTAACAACTTAGTTTCTTGCCGGTTCTTCTCGGTAGAATTTACTTTCC